>NC_057801.1:275289298-275506173 GCF_018294505.1 Triticum aestivum
CACTATTCATCCAAAATGTCACGGATGTGTCTTTTTTTGTAGTGCTTTACTCATTCTGTAATACTTCATCCCACAACTATATCATTAGTCACAATGCTTGCAAGGCTTATAGTGATGAGTATTACCGAGAGGACCCAGAGATACCTCTCCGAAGCACGGAGTGACAAATCCTAATCTTGATCTATGCCAACCCAACAAACACCTTCGGAGACTCCTGTAGAGCACCTTTTATCACCCATTTACGTTCTGATGTTTGGTAGCACACAAAGTGTTCCTCCGGTATTCGGGAGTTGCATAATCTCATAGTCTGAGGAACTTGTATAAGTTATGAAGAAAGCAGTAGCAATGAAACTGACACGATCATAATGCTAAGCTAACGGATGGGTCATGTCCATCACATCATTCTCCTAATGATGTGATTCCGTTCATCAAATGAGAACACATGTCTATGGTTAGGAAACATAACCATCTTTGATTAACGAGCTAGTCAGGTAGAGGCATACTAGGGACCATATGTTTTGTCTATGTATTCACACATGTATTAAGTTTCCGGTTAATACAATTCTAGCATGAGTAATAAACAGTTATCACGAATTAAGGAAATAAATGATAACTTCATTATTGCCTCTAGGGCATATTTCCTTCAATAATAAACATTTATGTTGATATAAGGAAATATAAAATAACAACTATATTATTGCCTCTAGGGCATATTTGTGTAAGTTAACCTACTGAAAAAACTGCAAATTTTGAGCACGGGGCTGCCAATAACATCTATTACACATGGAATTTTTTTTGAAGTTCACAAGATTTTTAAAAAATGCTTTTGTGTGGGTGAGGCGGCTATTTTCATTCGAAACCCTTATACTTGGTGGAAGAGTGTCCGATTTGTACACGATGTGCATCAAGTTTTTGCCGCAACGATCTCAATTTTTTACCACACCCTACAGGTGCCCAATGAAGGATCCATGCAAAGTTTCATCCCATTTTGAGATCGCTCGCACGCCCAAAGCCTTTTGCCTTTTTAGTTGCCGGAAAGTCAATTAATGTCGCGAAAATAGCAAACCAACTCAAAAGCTACAAATTTTGAGCACGGGGCTTCCAATAGCTTTTATTGCACATGAAAAAAATTGAAGTTCAAAAGACTTATTTAAAATGATTTTGTGTGTGTGAGGCAACTATTTTCATTCGTAACATTTATACTTGGTGGAAGATTGTCCGGTTTATATAGCGATGTGGATCAAGTTTTTGCCGTAACAATCTCAAATTTTTACCACACTCTATAGGTGCCCAATAAAGACTCCATGCAAAGTTTCATCCCATTCCGAACTCGTTTACACGCCCAATGCAATGTTTTCATTTTTCAGCACAAGTCATGCCCAATTTTCTTGTCCATCCTTACTCTTTGATATTGGTTTATGTTTAATACATTACTTAATTGGTTGCCTTTTATTCTATACCTCTCTTATCCATATGGAGTATTCACATGCATATTTATTAGGAGTGATCCAACCATACAATGCTTGAAAGAAGTGTCGAAAATAGCGGGAAACGTTGATTAATTTTCATTTCGCAACATTTTTAGCACTCACTGTTTTCATTTTTTTACCACAAGTCATGCCCAATTTTTTTGTCCATCCATACTCTTTAATACTAGCCGGTGTTTAATATATTTACAAAATTGGTAGGCTTTTTTAGCACAAGACAAGTTATATTGCTTATTTCAAACTTTAACTTATTAAATTGTTACATCACATGAACATATATGCAATGAACCAAGCATGCCACTGGTGTGGCGACACGAGGCTAGGTGCATGTAAGCCATCGTCCATAGATTGCATCTCACCACCAAAGCTACCACTCGATCTGGAGAGGGGTACCCTCGCAACAAAACCGCCGCCGCAAGACAGAGTGGCCACCACACGGACCAACACCGTCGGTGAAGCACAACACCGCCGACTGCCACCTCGCAAGAGAGAGCCCTGCTCAGGCCCGTCGACCTAGGGGCTGATATGTCCGAATCTGGAGTGTATCATTCCAAGAGCAGCAATCCCTTTTTCTCTTGTTCTTTGTGTTTTTGTGTTTCAGCTGACTTTCAGTCCAGCACGCTTTAGCTATAATCGTGGTGCTTCTCGAGTGCCCGGTCTAGATCTACAGGGTGAAAACCTAGGTCTGGTCTGAGTTGGTCATACATGGCAATAACGATGTTTTTTATTTGCGTCATTACTTTGCTGAACGCATTACACAGATATGCTTGGACTAATTTGTGAGGCTGATAACCTAGAATCTGGCTTGGATTCTCTGATGGCAAAACTTGATCATCACACCCTTCATGAAGGAATTGTCGTTGAAAACCCCACTGTCCTTATGGTGTAATGAGATGATTGATGTAGATATCATCATTGTTGTAGTTTGTCGATCGCTGATTTGTTCCTTCGTTTTTTCCCTCGCTTAGTCATAATTTTCGTCTTATATGACTTTGCTATTTGTTTGTTAGAGCACCAGAGAGTCAAAAGGCCTTCGCGGTTTTATTGCAGAAACATGAAACTAGAACAGTTTTACTTTGCTATTTGTCAGTGAGTATTTTTGTGTATAATTGGTTGTGCACATCGCAGAGGCTGGGTGGGTGCAGTGGCGGAGCCAGGATTTCCGACATGGGTATGCATGGTGATTTTTTTTGCTTCACAACAATGTAAGAAATAAAAAAAGTTCATAATATTGATGTTGATCTTGAACTTGGTTTTCAACGTCAGTAGATAGCAATGTTGGTGTTGATGTCGAACTTACGTTCGTGGCCTTTGAACCAGCTTTGTGCCATAAACGCTTCAAATCACCGCCTTTGTTCTTCATTTTTCGCACCCATACAAAAAAATGCATGTTACATAGTGATGGTGACATAGTGGGAGGTCTTGCAGATTTGAATGTTCATAATTCAGAAATTAAGATGCTTGAAATTCACCTTGTTTTTCTTGGATTTCTTCACAAATTTTATGGCCAGCCGAAGCAAACCGAATTCAAAATTTACTGGATGCTACAATAGATTAGTCAAAAAAATTAGAGGATGAAGATAATCCTCTATTCTTAGCTAACAATTGAAAGACATCAAGAATAAACACTCACTGACTCCCAAAAATCAATCTGACAATGGGAGAACTGCCCACGCCACCGTGGTTGCCGACTTTCCTGCTAGATGGCAGATGCGTGTGCGCCGCTGCAGCATCCAGGGGAAACCGCGAACAGGCGCGAAGGAGATCCATAGGCGGCGGCTTTCGTTGGCCCATGCGGGCATGCGGACGCTATGCGGCGATGTGCCCCAGTTCCTTGATGCGGCGCAACGGTGGTTGAATCAGCGAAATTGTCAAGTAGAAGGCTCCTAGTCGAGTTGTCTCCTCGGCTTCATCAAATTGGGCAGCATTCTGCCTCGGAAGACACGGCCATTAGCACTACCTAGGAACATAGTAGAACCCAATATAGGCCCAAGTGGGTCTGAATCGTTATTCTCTTCATTTCTCTCCTGCTGTACGTACAACTACACTGCCATATATTATATAACTCATATGGGAGCTTATATACTGAATTGTTTTCGCAAAAAATGTTGGGTATGCATTGCATACCCTTGCATTAGCCTAATCCCGCCCCTGGGTGGGTGTGTGTTTATTGTGTTTGTAGGCTTTATTTTAAATCAATAAAAGATTTACCCTATGTCCATAAATGAAAGAGCGTCAATGAAAAAATAAATAAATAAACATATACTCCCTCCGTTTCAAAATAGATGAATCAACTTTAAACTAACTTTAGTATAAAGTTGAATCATCTATTTTGAAACGGAGAGAGTAAAAGAGTGACACACGTGTAATTTCGTGACAGCTCTTTGCTAGTTGCTATGCTGGACTTGGTCGTCGCCCAAAGCCACATCAAGATGACATGTTGGCACGTATATACGTAAGTAACTAACGCGATATTGGACAGGCATGCGGCACTGAAGAGTAAAAGAATAACAGTCAAGGAGAAGGACTTGATATCCATTCTGGTAGCTAGCAACCACCAAAACTGGAGTAAGTATATAGGTGCTGGTTCGGCGAAAATCCCTTTTGGAAGCCGAGCTCCATGGAGTCCGGTTTTTGAAACATCCAAAATTCATCAAAAAAAATCATATTTTTACATTTTAAAAAATTCTGAAAAAATATAGATATACATGGAGTCACAATGTACACGTGTGTAATTTTTCAGGATGAATACATTGAAATGAGGGTTGTGCAAAAAAATAAAAATATATGAGGCTTTTTAACACATGATACTATTCATCCTCTCAAGTCATGAATTTGTCTTTTTTGTACGGATCACACTTCAAGGTATTTCATTCTGAAATTTTACACATATACACATAACATCCTTGTATACTTGTACATTTTTTTCAGATTTTTTTTGAAACAGAAAAGTTTGATATTTTTCAAAAAAAATAATGGCCTCCATGGAGGCCGAGAGCCAAAACGCCTCACTCCTGGTTCTGTTGTTTATTCGTAGTAATATGTATATGCCCGTGCATTGTCACAGAAACTAAATGTATTTTTATCACGGTAAGACGATTGTACAAGACAAATTTTGATGCAAAATAAATAGACAAAATATAATTATATTTTAGTTATATAAAGCGTGATGTTTCTGTTATTTCTTAAACTGAGAAAATAGATATGTGCCCGTGATTGATCTGTTTTATCGGGTTACTAATGATAAGAGACTGATTTATATTTATTTGTCTGCCGATTGGGAACTTATTGATATTTATTGAGTTACCAAAGGTGTCTTAACCGTATGAGATTTTATCATACGAATAAAATTACTTATGGGCCGTGAATTTATTAATTATATATCATAGATTGATTTGGCGTATGTGTATTTGGTTACCAAAGATTTCTTTGCTTAAAATAGAAAGGGGGTGAAAAAACAGGAAAAAAATTGTGGAGGGTCGGAGGATGGATGAAGGGATGATGAGAGAGAAAAGTGAAAGATGGGACTTAGGGCATCTCCAACATTGACCCCCCAATTAGACATCATTTTCCTCCATGGCCTAGTCCAGACCAGTCCACGGGAAGTGATGCGGCAGCCGGCCATCCAATCATGTCCCCCAAATGTCCGTCTTTGTTTTCTTATTCCAAGACCGCAACACTTTGTATACCCATTTGTACATGTCCCACCTATATTAATGAAAAAGAGTTACAGTAGGAGTTTTCCATACTATTGTTGCTAAAAAATAAGACCGCAACACTCAAAATAATTATAGAAAATAATAAATTCATCCACAAATAACATGCAA
The DNA here is from genome assembly GCF_018294505.1 of Triticum aestivum. Taxonomy (NCBI): domain Eukaryota; kingdom Viridiplantae; phylum Streptophyta; class Magnoliopsida; order Poales; family Poaceae; genus Triticum; species Triticum aestivum. The sequence continues at coordinate 275,294,613 of NC_057801.1, forward strand.
ATATTTCTAGTACAATAATAGTTCAAATGTAAATATTACATCCGAGATAACCGGATGTTCAACAAATTTTTCGAGTTCACCGATTCAAAATTCAAAGATACTAGTATCACATCCGGCACATGTCGTCTCACACATACTGTCTCTTGAGCTTCATCCAACAATGTATGTACATGAATGACTTACCCTATGTCCTATAGTACATCATGATGGCGTGTGCAGGCTACACAACATGCAAACAAACATTGAGTGAATGAATGAATTAACCAGTATGTAGAGCAACAGGAAGAAGCAAAATTTACGATCTTCATGGTTGATGACCCGATGGATACATGGTCTTCACTCGTGCAACCGCGCCGCACAACTTCATGATGGAGTTGCAGATAGCTTACTATCGATGCGATAATGGATGACGTCCATGTCATAGGGCGCGAAGTTCTTTCATGCATGAAATGAAGCATGCACACGCTACCAAAAGATCGAGCCCCTTGAGTTCTTGCCTACAAAGTCCATAGCTACGGGCAACCACACATCATACAACAACTCATCCTGGATCATCGAGTACTCCGCCGTTTACTCTAGAAAACAAAAGGAAGTTCAAAAAAGCTCAATGGCATTTGACTGAAGACCTGTCATGCGCGGTGTCCATCATGAATGTCATCGGCAGGAGGGCAAAGGGTACCTAGCTGCGGAGGTATCCTTGGTGGATGATATCGTAGTCCAAAGAGTGCAAGCACGTTGGTAGGGGCTGTAGACGTCCTATGATGTCGGGGTGGCTGTCGGAGAGGTGCAATGGAATCATCGAACGAGGAGGGTGCCTATGCAAATCAAGGTGGGAGCATAGGCGGAGTGGAAGAAAAGTGGACGGTAGGGGGATTTGAGTAGGCTAGGAGTGTCGAAGTCCTATGTGGTGGCAGTCCGGACTCCTGGAAAGCCCCCTAGTTTGCCTCCAGTGTGCGGAAAACGGACATATGGATCACTCCGCGGACCAATTGGGTATCATGTTGCGGCACTCAGCTATGCCATTACACAACAGCACCAAGTTTCACATGCAACATCGAAAACCTTTGGAAAGTAGCATCATACACGGTAAATAGACAAATGAATCTCATCTGGGAAACTACAGAAGCTGAAGGCAAATATTGAGCCTTCAGTGATGTTGAATGTCCTTGTAACTTTAGGCCAGTGGCTATGGATAATTTCCCGCCCAACCTTCGTTCTCTTCAGGAAGACTTCAATATTGTACCATGGGTGTTGAATGACTACCTTCCTCGCCACTTGACCATGCAGGTGGTTTGAGAGGTAATCATCGGTGAACTGCTTTGAACGGGTACTGAAAACAAAGACATGGATAAACCGCTGTTATAAATTTTGAAATGGCGCAAGGGATAAAAACACGGTAAAAGAGTTAGTAGCATCCTATACTTGACTGACGTCTTCTTCGTTGTGCAAACAAAGATCTTGTTGTTATTCATCACAAGTTTCTTCATCCTAACAATCTTTCTGAGTTTCTTGACTTGACTGATATTCATGGACATCTCATTTCCCAATATGTAAAATGGGTCGAACTGTGGGTCTAAGCCTCTGACAACAGGACCTACATGTGCAAGACCAAATTGTAAGAAACCTAAATATTAGAATGATTCCTGCAACTACACAATAATGTGCTACTCCCTCCGTTCCAAATTACTTGACCCATATTTATCTATACACGAATGTATCTAGACACTAAACAAGTATAGATACATCCGTACTTAGAAAAATTCAAGTCAACTAATTTGGAACGGAGGGAGTATTAGTGAAAGGACCATGCATGAGCAAACCTCGATGGTAAACCGCAGTGTCTCCTATTGTTTCCCTGCAACAAATATAAAGATCTTAATCAGGTTAACTGAGAGTTGCCATACTATCAGTAGAATATGTATTGAGTACAGCAAAATTCGATTTATTTCACATGCATAACAATACAAAATTGTACCCACAGCAAATGAAAATCAAATTGTAGAATTGAACCAAATAGTTAAATGGACAGCAGACCAAATGAACCAAAACAATTAACTGAGCACGACATTGCAGAATAAAAACATGTACTAGAAGATAAGACAGTTAACGAAACAAAGAATGCTTGAGATCAGTACTACAGAATGTAGAAATTGTTGGACCAAACTGTTAACTGAACATTACATTTTAGAGGACAAAATTGTTAACCGAACATTACATTTCAGAGGACCAAACTATTAACTGAACATCTAATTGCATATTAACATTATAGAGGACAAATCACTAGAAGGCACTGGCGGTGGCCTCGAGAAAACAACACGAACTTTATTTTAAAGTAGACAACCATGTGGCGATGTCGATGGTGGCCTCGAAGACGAGGTGCTCCTCCAAGATCTGGCGGTTGGCACGCATGGCAGCCATAGCGACCTCGTGCACGCATGAGGCCACGATTTGCTTCTCCGGTGTCAGATGCTACTGAGCTCCATGTTATACTGCGTGCAAAATGGGTGTGGGTGGCACTTAATTTGAGGAGGGGGACAATGATTTTAGCGGAAGGTGTCACGCCGTCGGTCGGGGCATGTGGGACGGGGAAGGAGGAGGATGGTGTGGGTGGGTGTGGATTATCTGACCATATCGACGAGGCCGCACAGCAAGAAGAAGGGTCGGCAGCGAGGAGGCCGCGCAACAAGAATAAGGGTCGCCGATGAGGAGGCGGCGCTGCAAGAAGAAGGTTCACTGACGAGGAGGCGGCGCTGCAAGAAGAAGGATAGCCGGCGAGGAAGCGACACTGGAAGAAGAAGGGTCGCCGGCGAGGAGGCTGAACTGCCAGTAAGCAACACTGAAGGTTTGGACTTGGAAAGCAACGAGGAACATTGCAAATGTGGCTTTTGGTGGGAGGGAGGGCGCGGGGAGATAGATATTTCTACGCTGGCAGAAATATTTCGCTCGATGCCGTGAGAAACTAGCGCGCAAGTGTGGTTCAAGCAGGGGCGATGGATTGTAGATGACGAAGCTTCCTGCGTAAGCTAGACAAGATGGTGCGTGAAGATATTTTATATCGCAACCCACACAATTCTTTCTAGTAAACTGTTTGTGGCATACCTGATTTTTTTCATTATGTTTTGAAAGACAAAATGGTGTTACGAAGGGAAAGGATGGTGGAGTGTATGCTAGAACATTAATGTACAGTGAACATGCAACTACATAAGTGTCGTGTTTAAATTTGTAATTATTCCAGGTTTGTTTGGCATTTTTAAGCATTAATTGAGTTTCTAGGCATTTAATGTGCATAATTCAAATTTGAACTACAAGCACATGCTCTAGTGCACCAAAGTTGGTTGAAAACTCACATGCGTATCCTTGGGTGATTTCCTAGGTCCCATGCAAGAAATGAGAATGAAATTCAAACATATGGACGTCGTGGCTCGGCCGGAAAGATTGAGAAACTTGATTTTTTATTTCATGTAAATCCAAAACATGCCTGAAAATCATGAAACTTGGCATGGTGTCATGACATGGCACCAACATGCTGTGGTAAATTTTTTGGCCGAATTGGGACAAACTTTGGGACAAGTTTTGGTACAAGCTTTTTGCAAACCGGAGCTTCCCTCAAGAAGGATCGTGGTTCCGAGAGGAAACGTGTCACCTCCGTATGTGAAACCACATACGTACACTGCCTTCTCTCGTCTTAATTTCTTTTACACAGACAGATTAGACCAAATAGAAGTATCATGCTAAATTTTGGAATTATTCCGGGTTCGTTTGGACCTTTTATATACATTAACTGAATTTCTGGGCATTTAATGTGCATAATTAAAATTTGAACTACAAGTACATGCTCCAGTGCACCAAAGTTTGTTGAAAAAGCACATGTGTGTCCTAGGGGAAATTACTAGGTCCCATGCAAGAAATGAGAATGAAATTCAAACATATGGGCATCGTGGCTCGGCCGGAAAGATTGAGAAACTTGGTTTTTTAATTCATGTAAACCGAAAACACGCCTAAAATCATGAATCTTGGCATGGTGTCATGACATGGCACCAACATGCTGTGGTAAATTTTTTGGCCGAATTGGGACAAGCTTTCATACAACCTCTTGCAAACCGAAGCTTCTCTCAAGAAGGATCGTGGTTCCGAGAGGGAACGTGTCACCTCCGTGTGCGAAACGACATACATACACTGCCTTCACCCGCCTTAAATTTTTACATAGGCAGATTAGACCAAATAGAAGTATCGTGTTAAATTTTGGAATTATTCCGGGTTCGTTTGGCCTTTTTATACATTAATTGAATTTCTGGGCATTTAATGTGCATAATTCAAATTTGAACTACAAGAACATGCTCAAGTGCATTAAAGTTGGTCGAAAAATCACATGTGTGTCCTTGGGTGAATTTCTAGGTCCCATGCAAGAAATGGGAATGAAATTCAAACATCTCGGCGTCGTGGCTCGGCCGGAAAGGTTGAGAAACTTTCTTTTTTTTAATTCATGTAAATTCAAAACACGCCTGAAAATCATGAAACTTGGCATGGTGTCATGACATGGCACCAACATGCTGTGGTAATTTTTTTGGCCAAATTAGGACAAGCTTTGGTGCAAGCTTCTTGCAAACCGGAGCTTCTTTCAAGAAGAATCGTGGTTCCGAGAGGGAACGTGTCACCTCCGTGTGCGAAATGACATACGTACACTGTCTTCTCCCGTCGTAATTTTTTACATATAGAGATTAGACAAAATAGAAGTATTGTGCTGAATTTTGGAATTATTCCGGGTTTGTTTGGAATTTTTTATACATTAATTAAATTTATAGGCATTTAATGTGCATAATTCAAATTTGAACTATGAGCACATTCTCCTGTGCACCAAAGTTGGTTGAAAAATCACATGTGTGTCCTTGGGTGAATTTCTATATGCAAGAAATGAGAATGAAATTAAAACATCTGGGCATCGTGGCTTGACCGAAAAGATTGAGAAACTTGGTTTTTTAATTCATGTAAATCCAAAACACGCCTGAAAATCATGAAACTTGGCATGGTGTCATGACATGACACCAATATGCCGTGATAAATTTTTTTGACCGAATTGGGACAAGCTTTGGTACAAGCTTTTTGCAAACCAGAACTTCTCTCAAGAATGATCATGGTTCCGAGAGGGAACGTGTCACCTCCGTGTGCGAAAGGACATACGTACAATGCCTTCTCCCGCCTTAATTTTTTTACACAGGCAGATTAGACCAAATAGAAGTATCGTGCTAAATTTTGGAATTATTCCAGGTTCGTTTGGCCTTTTTATACATTAACTGAATTTCTATGCATTTAATGTGCATAATTCAAATTTGAATTACAAGCACATGCTCCAGTGCACCAAAGTTGGTTGAAAAATCTCATGTGTGTCCTTGGGTGAATTTCTAGGTCCCATGCAAGAAATGGGAATGAAATTCAAATATCTGGATTTCGTGGCTCGGCTAGAAAGATTAAAAAACTTGGTATTTTAATTCATGTAAATCCAAAACACGCATGAAAATCATGAAACTTGGCATGGTTTCATGACATGGCACCAACATGGTATGGTAAATTTTTTTGCCGAATTGGGAGAAGCTTTGGTACAAGATTCTTGCAAACCGGAGCTTTCCTCAAAAAGGCTCGTGGTTCCGAGAGGGAACATGTCACCTCCGTGTGCGAAACGACATATGTACACTGCCTTCTCCCGCCTTAATTTTTTTACACAGGCAGATTAGACCAAATAGAAGTATCGTGCTAAATTTTGAAATTATTCCGGGTTTGTTTGGCCTTTTTTAGACATTAATTGAATTTCTAGGCATTTAATGTGCACAATTCAAATTTGAACTACAGGCACAGGCTCCAGTGCACCAAAGTTGGTTCAAAAATCACATGTGCGTCCTTGGGTGAATTTCTCGGTCTCATGCAAGAAATGGGAATGAAATTCAAACATATGGGCATCGTGGAAGATTGATAAACTTGGTTTTTTAATTCCTGTAAATCCAAAACATGTATGAAAATCATGAAACTTGGCATGGTTTCATGACATGGCATCAACATGTTGTGGTAATTTTTTTGGTAGAATTGGGACAAGCTTTGATATAAGCTTCTTGCATACCGGAGCTTCTCTCGAGAAGGCTCGTGGTTCCGAGAGGGAATGTGTCACCTCCGTGTGTGAAATGACATACACTATCTTCTCCCGCCTTAACTTTTTTACACGGGTAGACTAGGCCAAATAAAAGTATCGTGCTAAAATTTTAAATTATTCCGGATTCATTTGGCCTTTTTTATACATTAATTGAATTTCATGTATATAATTCTGTCGGGGATCGTTGCAGAAAATAAAAAATTTCTACGCATCACCAAGATCAATATATGGAGTCATCTAGCAATGAGAGAGAGGAGTGCATCTACATACCCTTGTAGATCGCGTGCGGAAGCGTTCAAGAGAACGGGGTTGATGGAGTCGTACTCGTCGTGATCCAAATCACCAATGATCCTAGCGTCGAACGGATGGCACCTCCGTGTTAAACACATGTACGGAGCAGTGACGTCTCCTCCTTCTTGATCCAGCAAGGGGGAAGGAGAGGTTGAGGAAGAGAGCTCCAACAACAGCACGACGGCGTGGTGGTGATGGAGTGGTCGTACTCTGACAGGGCTTTGCCAAGCACTTAATCAGAGGAGGAGAGGTGTTGGGGAGGGGAGGGGCTGCGCCTTGGATGTGGTGTGCAGCCCTCCCCTCGCCCCTCTATTTATAGGGGAAGGGGGAAGGGGGCCGGCCCCCTCTAGATGAGATCTAGAGGGGGCGGCCAAGGGGAGGGGGCTTGCCCCCCAAGCAAGGGGGGCGCCCCCTATAGAGTTCCCCCCCCCCAACCCTAGGCGCATGGGCCCAAGGGGGGATGCAGCCAGCCCTCCTAGGGCTGGTTCCCTTTCCCACACGGCCCGTGAGGCTCTCCGAGAGAGGTGGCCCCTCCCGGTGGACCCCCGGAACCCCTCCGGTGGCCCCGGTACAATACCGATTAACCCCGAAGTTTTCTGATGACCGTATGATAACTTCCCATATATAAATCTTCACCTCCGGACCACTCCAGAACTCCTCGTGATGTCCGGGATCTCATTGGGGACTCTGAACAACATTCGGTAATCACATACAAGTCTTCCTAATAACCCTAGCGTCATCGAACCTTAAGTGTGTAGACCCTACGGGTTCGGGAATCACGCAGACATGACCGAGACAGCTCTCCGGCCAGTAACCAACAGCGGGATCTGGATACCCATGTTGGCTCCCACATGTTCCATGATGATCTCATCGAATGAACCACGATGTAAAGGATTCAAGTAATCCCGTATACAATTCCCTTTGTCAATCGGTACGTTACTTGCCCGAGATTCGATCGTCGGTATCCCAATACCTCGTTCAATTGTCACTTTACTCATACCGTAATGTATGATCTCGTGACCAACCACTTGGTCACATTGAGCTCATTATGATGATGCATTACCGAGTGGGCCCAGAGATACCTCTCCGTCATACGGAGTGATAAATCCCAGTCTCGATCCGTGCCAACCCAACAGACACTTTCGGAGATACCTGTAGTATACCTTTATAGCCACCCAGTTACGTTGTGATGTTTGGTACACCCAAAGTACTCCTACAGTATCCGGGAGTTACACGATCTCATGGTCTAAGGAAAAGATACTTGACATTAGAAAAGCTCTAGCAAACGAACTACACGATCTTGTGTTATGCTTAGGATTGGTTCTTGTCCATCACATCATTCTCCTAATGATGTGATCCCGTTATCAATGACATCCAATGTCCATGGTCAGGAAACCGTAACCATCCATTGATCAACGAGCTAGTCAACTAGAGGCTCACTAGGGACATGTTGTGGTCTAAGTATTCACACATGTATTACGATTTCCGGATAACACAATTATAGCATGAACGATAGACAATTATCATGAACAAGGAAATATAATAATAACCATTTTATTATTGCCTCTAGGGCATATTTCCAACAGTCCCCCACTTGCACTAGAGTCAATAATCTAGTTACATTGTGATGAATCGGACACCCATAGAGTTTTGGTGTTGATCATGTTTTGCTCGCGAAAGAGGTTTAGTCAACGGATCTGCGACACTCAGATCCGTATGCACTATGCAAATATCTATGTCTCCATCTTGAACATTTTCATGAATGGAGTTGAAGCGACGCTTGATGTGCCTAGTCTTCTTGTGAAACCTGGGCTCCGTAGCAAGGGCAATGGCTCCAGTGTTGTCACAGAAGAGAGTCATCGGCCCCGACGCCTTGGGAATAACTCCTAGGTCGGTAATGAACTCCTTCATCCAGATTGCTTCATGTGTTGCCTCCAAGGCTGCCATGTATTCCGCTTCACATATAGATCCCGCCACGACGCTTTGCTTGCAACTGCATCAGCTTACTGCCCTGCCATTCAAAATATACACGTATCCGGTTTGTGATTTAGAGTCATCCAGATCTGTGTCGAAGCTAGCGTCGACGTAACCCTTTACGACGAGCTCTTTGTCACCTCCATAAACGAGAAACATCTCCTTAGTCATTTTCAGGTACTTCAGGATATTCTTGACCGCTGTCCAGTGTTCCATGCCAGGATTACTTTCGTACCTTCCTACCAAACTTACGACAAGGTTTACATCAGGTCCGGTACACAGCATGGCATACATAACAGACCCTATGGCTGAGGCATAGGGGATGACACTCATCTTTTCTCTATCTTCTGTCGTGGTCGGGCATTGAGCCGAGCTCAATTTCACACCTTGCAACACAGGCAAGAACCCCTTCTTGGACTGATCCATATTGAACTTCTTCAATATCTTATCAAGGTATGCGCTTTGTGAAAAGACCTATGAGGCGTCTCGATCTATCTCTATAGATCTTGATGCCTAATATGTAAGCAGCTTCTCCAAGGTCCTTCATTGAAAAACACTTATTCAAGTAGGCCTTAATGTTGTCCAAAAGCTCTATATCATTTCCCATCAAAAGTATGTCATCTACATATAATATGAGAAATGCTACAGAGCTCCCACTCACTTTCTTCTAAACGCAGGCTTCTCCACAAGTCTGCATAAACCCAAACGCTTTGATCATTTCATCAAAGCGAATGTTCCAACTCTGAGATGCTTGCACCAGCCCATAGATGGAGCGCTAGAGCTTGCATACCTTGTTAGCATTCTTAGGATCGACAAAACCTTCCGGCTGCATCATATACAATTCTTCCTTAAGGAAGCCGTTAAGGAATGCCATTTTGACGTCCATTTGCCATATCTCATAATCGTAGAATGCGGCAATTGCTAACATGATTCGGACGGACTTCAGCTTCGCTACGGGTGAGAAGGTCTCATCGTAGTCAACCCCTTGAACTTGTCGATAACCCTTAGCGACAAGTCGAGCTTTATAGATGGTAACATTACCATCCACGTCCGTCTTCTTCTTAAAGATCCATTTATTTTCTATCGCTCGCCGATCATCGGGCAAGTCTGTCAAAGTCCATACTTTGTTTTCATACATGGATCCTATCTCGGATTGCATGGCTTCAAGCCATTTGTTGGAATCTGGGCCCGCCATCGCTTCTTCATAGTTCGAAGGTTCACCGTTGTCTAACAACATGATTTCCAGGACAGGGTTGCCATACCATTCTGGTGTGGAACGTGTCCTTGTGGACCTTCGAAGTTCAGTAGCAACTTGATCCGAAGTACCTTGATCATCATCATTAACTTCCTCTCTAGTCGGTGCAGGCACCACAGGAACATCTTCCTGAGCTGCGCTACTTTCCGGTTCAAGAGGCAGTACTTCATCGAGTTCTACTTTCCTCCCACTTATTTCTTTCGAGAGAAACTCTTTCTCCAGAAAGGACCCGTTCTTGGCAACAAAGATCTTGCCTTCGGATCTAAGGTAGAAGGTATACCCAATGGTTTCCTTAGGGTATCCTATGAAGACGCATTTTTCCGACTTGGGTTCGAGCTTTTCACGTTGAAGTTTCTTGACATAAGCATCGCATCCCCAAACTTTTAGAAACGACAGCTTAGGTTTCTTCCCAAACCATAATTCATATGGTGTCGTCTCAACGGATTTAGACGGTGCCCTATTTAAAGTGAATGTAGCTGTCTCTAGAGCGTATCCCCAAAATGATAGCGGTAAATCGGTGAGTGACATCATAGATCGCACCATATCCAATAGAGTGCGATTACGACGTTCGGACACACCATTACGCTGAGGTGTTCCAGGCGGCATGAGTTGTGAAACGATTCCACATTTCCTTAAGTGCGTACCAAATTCATGACTTAAATATTCTCCCCCACGATCTGATCGTAGGAACTTTATTTTTTGGTCACGTTGATTCTCTACCTTATTCTGAAATTCCTTGAACTTTTCAAAGGTCTCAGACTTGTGTTTCATCAAGTAGACATACCCATATCTACTTAAGTCATCAATGAGAGTGAGAACATAACGATAGCCTCCGCGAGCCTCAACGCTCATTGGACCGCACACATCAGTATGTATGATTTCCAATAAGTTGGTTGCTCGCTCCATTGTTCCGGAGAACGGAGTCTTGGTCATTTTTCCCATGAGGCATGGTTCGCATGTGTCAAATGATTCGTAATCAAGAGACTCCAAAAGTCCATCAGCATGGAGCTTCTTCATGCGTTTGACACCAATATGACCAAGGCGACATTGCCACAAGTATGTGGGACTATCATTATCAACCTTACATCTTTTGGTATTCACACTATGAATATGTGTAACATCACGTTCGAGATTCATTAAGAATAAACCATTGACCAGTGGGGCATGACCATAAAACATATCTCTCATATAAATCAAACAACCATTATTCTTGGATTTAAATGAGCAGCCATCTCGTATTAAACGAGATCCAGATACAATGTTCATGCTCAAAGCTGGCACTAAATAACAATTATTGAGGTTTAAAACTAATCCCGTAGGTAAATGTAGAGGTAGCGTGCCGACGGCGATCACATCGACCTTGGAACCATTCCCGACGCGCATCATCACCTCGTCCTTCGCCAGTCTCCGCTTATTCTGCAGCTCCTGTTTTGAGTTAAAAATATGAGCAAACGCACCGGTATCAAATACCCAGGAGCTACTACGAGTACTGGTAAGGTACACATCAATCACATGTATATCACATATACCTTTGGTGTTGCCGGCCTTCTTGTCTGCTAAGTACTTGGGGCAGTTCCGCTTCCAGTGCCCGCTTCCCTTGCAATAAAAGCACTCAGTCTCAGGTTTGGGTCCATGCTTTGGCTTCTTCCCGGCAACTGGCTTACCGGGCGCGGCAACTCCCTTGCCGTCCATCTTGAAGTTCTTCTTAACCTTGCCTTTCTTGAAACTAGTGGTTTTATTGACCATCAACACTTGATGTTCCTTTTTGATCTCCACCTCCGCTGATTTCAGCATTGAAAATACCTCAGGAATGGTTTTCACCATCCCCTGCATATTGTAGTTCATCACAAAGCTCTTGTATCTAGGTGGGAGCGACTGGAGGATTCTGTCAATGACCGCGTCATCCGGGAGATTAACTCCCAGTTGAGACAAGCGGTTGTGCAACCAAGACATTTTGAGTATGTGCTCGCTAACAGAACCATTCTCCTCCATCTTACAACTGTAGAACTTGTCGGAGACTTCATATCTCTCGACCCGGGCATGATCTTGGAAAACCATTTTTAGCTCTTGGAACATCTCATATGCTCCGTGCTGCTCAAAACGCTTTTGGAGCCCCGGTTCTAAGCTGGCACTGAACCAGGGAGTAATCATCACTACGCGTCTGCCAGGCGTTCATAACGTCTTGAGTTGCTGGGAAAATGGGTGCTTCACCTAGCGGTGCATCTAGGAAATATGCTTTCTTGGGAGCTATGAGGATGATCCTCAAGTTCCGGACCCAATCCGTATAGTTGCTGCCATCTTCTTTCAGCTTGGTTTTCTCTAGGAACGCGTTGAAGTTGAGGGCAACATTAGCGTGGGCCATTTGATCTACAAGACATATTGCAAAGATTTTAGACTAAGTTCATGATACTTAAGTTCATCTAATCAAATTATATAATGAACTCCCACTCAGATAGACATCCCTCTAGTCATCTAAGTGATACATGATCCGAGTCAACTAGGCCGTGTCCGATCATCATGTGAGACGGACTAGTCATCATCGGTGAACATCTTCATGTTGGTCGTATCTTCTATACGACTCATGTTCGACCTTTCGGTCTCTTGTGTTCCGAGGCCATGTCTGTACATGCTAGGCTCGTCAAGTCAACCTAAGTGTTTTGCATGTGTAAAGCTGGCTTACATCCGTTGTATGTGAACGTTAGAATCTATCTCACCCGATCATCACGTGGTGCTTCGAGACAACGAACTTTCGCAACGGCGCACAGTTAGGGGGAACACTTTCTTGAAATTATTATGAGGGATCATCTTATTTATGCTACCGTCATTCTAAGCAAATAAGATGTAAAACATGATAAACATCACATGCAATCAAATAGTGACATGATATGGCCAATATCATTTTGCTCCTTTTGATCTCCATCTTCGGGGTGCCATGATCATCATCATCACCGGCATGACACCATGATCTCCATCATCGTGTCTTCATGAAGTTGTCACGCCAACGATTACTTCTACTACTATGGCTAACGGTTTAGCAATAAAGTAAAGTAATTACAAGGCGTTATTCAATGACACACAGGTCATACAATAAATAAAGACAACTCATATGGCTCCTGCCGGTTGTCATACTCATCGACATGCAAGTCGTGATTCCTATTACAAGAACATGATCAATCTCATACATCACATATATTTCATTCATCACATCCTTTTGTCCATATCACATCACAAGGCACATGCTGCAAAAACAAGTTAGACGTCCTCTAATTGTTGTTGCATGTTTTTACGTGGCTGCTATAGGTTTTTAGCAAGAACGTTTCTTACCTACACCAAAAATACAACGTGATATGCCAATTTCTATTTACCCTTCATAAGGACCCTTTTCATCGAATCCGATCCGACTAAAGTGAGAGAGACAGACACCCGCTAGCCACCTTATGCAACTAGTGCATGTCAGTCGGTGGAACCTATCTCACGTAAGCGTATGTGTAAGGTCGGTCCGGGCCGCTTCATCCCACGATGCCACCGAAACAAGATAAGACTAGTAGTGGCAAATAATTGACAAAATCGACGCCCACAACAATCTTGTGTTCTACTCGTGCATAGAAACTACGCATAGACCTAGCTCTGATACCACTGTCGGGGATCGTTGTAGAAAATAAAATTTTTCTATGCAATACCAAGATCAATCTATGGAGTCATCTAGCAACGAGAGAGAGGAGTGTATCTACATACCCTTGTAGATCGCGTACGGAAGCGTTCAAGAGAACGGGGTTGATGGAGTCGTACTCGTCGTGATCCAAATCACCGATGATCCTAGCGCTGAACGGACGGCACCTCTGCGTTCAAAACATGTATGGAGCGGTGAAGTCTCCTCCTTCTTGATCCAGCAAGGGGGGAGGATAGGTTGAGTAAGAGAGCTCCAATAGCAGCATGACGGCGTGGTGGTGATGGAGTGGACGTACTCCGACAGGGCTTCGCCAAGCACTTAATCAGAGGACGAGAGGTGTTGGGGAGGGGAGGGGCTGTGCCTTGGATGTGGTGTGCAGCCCTCCCCTCGCCCCTCTATTTATAGGGGAAGGGGGAAGGGGGACGGCCCCCTCTAGATGAGATCTAGAGGGGGGCGGCCACGGGGAGGGGGCTTGCCCCCCAAGCAAGGGGGGCACCCCCTCTAGGGTCCCCCCCCCAACCCTAGGCGCATGGGCCCAAGGGGGGGATGCGCCTAGCCCTACAAGGGCTGGTTCCCTTTCCCACACGGCCCATGAGGCCCTCCGAGAGAGGTGGCCCCTCCCGGTGGACCCCCGGAACCCCTCCGATGGCCCCGGTACAATACCGATATGCCCCCGAACTTTTCCGGTGACCGTATGATAACTTCTCATATATAAATCTTCACCTCCGGACCATTCCGGAACTCCTCGTGACCTCCGGGGTCTCATCCGGGACTCCAAACAACATTCGATAATCACATACAAGTCTTCCTAATAGCCCTAGCGTCATCGAACCTTAAGTGTGTAGACCCTACGGGTTCGGGAATCACGCAGACATGACCGAGACAACTCTCCGTCCAATAACCAACAGCGGGATCTGGATACCCATGTTGGCTCCCACATGTTCCACGATGATCTCATCGAATGAACCACGATGTCGAGGATTCAAGTAATCCCGTATAAAATTCCCTTTGTCAATCGGTATGTTATTTGCCCGAGATTCGATCGTCGGTATCCCAATACCTCGTTCAATCTTGTTACCGGCAAGTCACTTTACTCGTACCATAATGCATGATCCCGTGACCAACCACTTGGTCACATTGAGCTCATTATGATGATGCATTACCGAGTGGGCCCAGAGATACCTCTCCGTCATACGGAGTGACAAATCCCAGTCTCGATCCGTGCCAACCCAACAGACACTTTCAGAGATACCTGTAGTATACCTTTATAGCCACCCAGTTATGTTGTGACGTTTGGTACACCCAAAGCACTCCTACGGTATCCGGGAGTTACACAATCTCATGGTCTAAGGAAAAGATACTTGACATTAGAAAAGCTCTAGCAAACGAACTACACGATCTTGTGCTGTGCTTAGGATTGGGTCTTGTCCATCACATCATTCTCCTAATGATGTGATCCCATTATCAATGACATCCAGTGTCCATGGCCAGGAAACCGTAACCATCCATTGATCAACGAGTTAGTCAACTAGAGGCTCACTATGGACATGTTGTGGTCTAAGTATTCACACATGTATTACGATTTCTAGATAACACAATTATAGCATGAACGATAAACAATTATCATGAACAAGGAAATATAATAATAACCATTTTATTATTGCCTCTAGGGAATATTTCCAACAAATTCAAATTTGAACTACAAGCACATGCTTCAGTGCACCAAAGTTGGTTGAAAAATCACATGTGTGTCCTTGGGGTGAATTTCTAGGTCCCATGCAAGAAATGAGAATGAAATTCAAACATTTGGGCATCGTGGCTCGGCTGGAAATATTGAGAAACTTGGTTTTTTAATTCCTGTAAATCCAAAACACGCTTGAAAATCATGAATCTTGGCATGGTGTCATGACATGGCACCAACATGCTGTGGTAATTTTTCTCTCTGATTTGCGAAGGCGCACACATTAACAATCAACAAAGTCATTTTGGAATAAGTGCTGTCACGTTACAAATAGGAAACACAAGTATTATTGAAACCGTGGGTGTTCTACATACCAATTATTTGCCGCCACGCATCACCTTTTTTATTGGCTAGGAGGTGCCATGCGGGGTAGCTATTTGAGTACGTGGGGCGTGCGATCAGACCCCTATGCATGCTCATCGGGAGAAGAGCCCTTTGACCTCTATCCGCTGTGCACCTCCCTCCCAACGTCTCCATTAATGACGCCTGAGCCCCTGTTTCATGGCGTGGCTATGTCTCACTGGACTGAGATTTAAGAGAGAGAAAAGAAAATCTGAAAAGAAAGTTTTGCACGGATCTTGATGTGAAATCCGGTGGACCTATATAGCATCGACTGCGATCATAGCAAGATTGATGAATATAAGGACGATGACAGTGGATAATAATTGTCTTACATATTTAGGAACATAAATTAAAAAACCACATGCAGCAACGCCTGAAATACACAAGGGCAAAATAAGAAGGAAGACAACGATCTGGCTCGCTGATCTCTACTTTCTTGATGTGTTGCTGCAGGCCGCGGGAACTAGTCTCCACGGCGAGTAGCGATGAACTCTTTCTTGACCTCAAGTTGCTTCTTGAGAGCATCCACGGATTTCTCCACCAGTCTTCTTCGCTTGATGCGCAACATGGCATTCTTGTCCATAAGTTTGTCGACAATGACGCCGGTCCTCTTCAGCAAGGCAGTGGCCTCATCCTGCTGCTCCGCACTTCTGATGATCTTCACCCTCAGCAGGTCGCGCTCGGCTTGGAGCTTCGCATTGCTCTCCCTTAGTTTTCGGATGACGCCGGTAGCCTATTCAAACGAGGCTTTCATGTCATCCTACAACCTCGTCTAACCAGAGATCTGATTCATCTGGCTATAGACGATCGCATGCATGCGCCTGTAAGAGTCCTCGCCTGCCCGCGAGACATTTTTCCAGGCCGTCACGGTGCGAGAGGACATCTCTGCTGCATTCGCGCCGCGGCGGGACATCTCTACTCCTTCCGCGGCGTGGCCGGACCAGTCTGCTGCATCGACGGCGCGGCGGGATCTCCGTGCTGCTTCGGCCATGCTTATGCTGCTACGGCCTCGCGGCGGGACATGTCGACTGCTTTCACGGCGAGGCGGGACATCTCTCGTTCTTCCGCTTCCATGCTCGCCTCTCCCTGGTGGCAATCTCTTGACCCAGAACTCACGCTGGCCATGGCAGACGCAAGGCAACGATGATGAATGACTTGTTTGTTTTTGTGGATGAGGAGTTGAGGAGGAATGTGCAGTCATCTTGGAGTCATAGTATTTATAACCGACTACTAATACGCTCCTAAGTGGGAAACCGTTTAGATTTTGGTCTGTGTGAACAGGTTTGCAATTAAATATAGCATGGTAGTAATTTGGATGTGACAGGACGCAGGCTCAAAATTTATTGACGGTTCTATAATTTCTATGTGTGACACTATTCCCGGACAGCGTAACGTGGGCACGCTTTCTCGGCCTTGTACGTGGCGTTTGCACCATAGGGTGCACCGCAATAGGCAATGTCAGCACATGCCTTGTTCCAACAACGATGCACGCTCGTTATTACCATCGCACACGCTTCTTTTAGTTAGATTGTGTGCCCGTCTAGCGCACACACGTTGATCTGTCTAACTGTTTCTGTTGGTTGTGGCTAAGCAAAAACAGTTCATCCGTGTGAATTGTATGGCATCAATCGTAGACACTTTGATCTGGCTGACCGTTTATGTTATGTTGCCTAATTGCAAACAGTTAATCCTTTTGAAGCATATGCCCTCAATCGCACACACCTTTATCTAGCTGCCCATTTCTATTGTCCCCCCTCATCACAAACAGTTAATCCGAGTGAACTGTATGCCGTATATCTCACACGCCTTCATCTGGATGCCCGTTTATTTTTTTGCCTCATCGCAAACAGTTCATTGAACTGAACCGTATGCCCCTCATCGCACACGCAACTAAAGTCGGAACCGTGTTTGATGCATCCGTCATCGCAAATGTTTTGCACCTTTTTGACGGTTTTTTTACATCACCGTTTGCGATGAATGCATCACACACAGTTTCATCAAAGGGTCTCTAATTGTAGTGTCGTGTTAGGAGCATCCTGCAGTAGTGAACCTTTTGTCGGCAAAAATCAATATGATTTTTTAAAAAACTATGACCATATAGGCTTGTTGGGCAATAAATATGAATGTCCAAAAACCAGCAACATAGATGACTTGGCGTGGACATTTTAATACACCCATATGTGTCACAAATCCAAGAAAGAGATCATTATATTCAAACTTGATATTGAAAAGGCATTTGATAAGGTTGAATATAGTGTTATCATTGTTTATGCCTGAGCATTCAACATTTGATCAAAAATAGATCAGATGGATACAATACATCATGATATCTGCATCTACATATGCATATGTTGTCCTCGGTGACACACCTGACGAATATCATCTACAAAAGAGGGGTTAGGCAAGGTGACCTCTTATCACCACTACTATATGTGTTAGTTGCTGAATTATTACAGATCCTTGTTAATGAAGACTGGCATAATGGTCACCTAAAGCTTACCTATTGAGAATCACTATGATATGCATTGTTCAATATGTTGACAATACACTTGTTATAATGCTTATTGATCCCACTCAATTAATGAATTTGAAGAAAATCCTCAAGGATTTACCTGCGCTTACTAGTCTTAATGTCAATTACGGTAAATCATTTATGGTGCCAAATAACAACAATGAGGATAAAGTTGTTGAAATGACTAATATTCTGGAATATAAGGAGGTTATGCCCTTGACCTAATTGGGTCTCCCAATGGCACTACCAGACCTAAAGTTGATGACTTAATGCGATGGTTGTGAGGCTAGACAAAAGATTACCCGAGATTGCTTCTATGCTTACATATGCCTGCCATGCCAATTTTTGCTATGTGCTGTATCAGAATAACTTTCTCTGTATTAGATCACTTTGAAAAATCCGAAAGAGATTTTCTATTGTATGGAGAAGGCATAAATAAGAATGCAAAAAACTTCATGAAATGAGCACTGTTTGCTTACTTATATCTGTTTGTGGTCTAGGAGTACTGAATCTCAGAACACAAAACAAGCTCTGCTTACTAAATACATATATAAGTTCTGCCAAGTAGCAAGTTTCCCTACTAAAGTAGGTTCACTCTGGTGGAGAGATTGTTGTTTTATTCTTAATTTTTTTTAAGGAGATTGCCATTTGCAACATCCAATATAGCAGCATTGGTAAGTTATTGTGTGATAAATGGCATGATGAGAAAGTTCTGTTATTATATCCTCAGCTATTCTCATTTACTAAAGACAAGGATATTAGCATTGCTACTGCACATGTATTTTCTATGAATGGTTTCTATGACATGTTCCATCTTCCCATGTCATCCATTATTGTTTAGCAAAGTATGCAACTTCAGGAGCTTTGATTAGCATCTCAGATACAAATGGTAAAGACTGTTGGAACTTCTAGTGGTCTAATAACAAATACTCCACCAAGAGAATATACACTGAATTATCAGGATACCCACCAGATGCACGTAAGCCTTTCCAATGGATTTTGGAATCATGTTGTATGCCCAAGGAAAAATTATTTTTCTTGTTGCTGATACTACATGACATGCTAAATACAAGAAATCTCTTGAACATGAAGAACTTATCTATAGAAAATAACTCATGTGTATTATGTGATGATGAGCCAAACGAGGACTATATGCATTTATTCTTCTCATGTAACTTGAGTCAAAGTTTCTGGTTTGCCCTGGTGTTTGAATGGAATGCTGATTTGGATACGATTGTGATGTTACTAGAGGCCAAACGGAGAATGGAGATCTCATGCTTTAAGGAATGCCTCATTGGTGTATTTGGAAACATAGAAATAGCATCATATTTTAGGCGAAGTATCCAGTGAAAACGTCCATTCAGTGAAAACTTGGAAACTTTCCTCCTAGGCCTTTGGATCACGAACGTATGGTATAGATCAGAGGTGAGAATCCTAGCAGCCACTTAACCATAGTTTTCCCAAAAAAAAACCCTACTAACAATAATTAGCTCAATAGAACTTTTTGAGAGTTATCCCCTTCCTAATTTTTCTCCAGCCGCGAGGACGACCTGGAGGCCACGGCGATTCAACGGCAATGGACTGCGGCGCCGCTTCCCTAGCGACGGCAACTCGGAGGCCGTGGCGGCGCTCCAACGCGACTGCGACCCGGCACTGACCACACCCTCTAGAGGTGCGGCATTGGCTCACGCAATGACGCCCCGACAGCCATGGTGATGCCCCCGCGCGGCGGCGACCTCCGCGACCCGGCACTGCACCCACACGCAAGGGAGACCAAGTAGCCGCAGTGCTGCATCCATGCGACGGCGACCCGGCGCGGCCCCCACACGAGGAACGGAGGGAGCGAGCGGCCGTGGCGCTGCATCCATGCAACAGCGACCCATCGGCTTGCTTGCCCTTCAAAACTGCTAATGTTCTGCTGATGTTTGACCGAGAATTTGCTGATGTTTTGCTGTAACTGAATGAATGTGGATGTACAGATAAATCTTAGTTCTTTTGCTGCACGTGAATCAGTGTGGATCTACAGAAAATACTTGAATGAATGTGGATGTACAAGAAATCTTTTCTGTCATTTCAGTCACATGGATAACACAAAGGGATTTTGCTTCTTTTACATCCACGTTCATTCTTCACTGATTCAGAGTACTAGTGTACTGAAATTCATGTGCTGATGCAATCTCTTTATATATTTGTACACCCACTGATGCCAAGCATGTACTGGTGGTATTCAGAGAGAACTGAAATTCATGAGATAACATTCAGACAGTTAGAATTCAGTGACATGCCATTTATGTACTGGTGGCTAACATATCCAGTCTTGATAAATTTTGAATTTACGAAGCCATCTGCTACAATCAACAGGAATCGGCATTAACAAATTAACCTCTTGTGGCTTACTACCCTGTCTAATTCTAGCTACTAAAAGGAAACAATTTGCCATGAGAAGCATTATTCTTGCACATCTATTCAGATATACAAGGCCATCTAAAATGCATCCAACAAGTGAGCTTCAGTACAAATATTCAGAGATAAAATGATAATCCCCTGGCAAAATGTCGAAACAAGTGCCCTTGAGCTTCAGTACAAATATTCAGAGATAAAAGGCCATCTAAAATCCATCCAACACATGAGTTTCAGTACAAATATTTAGAGATAAAATGATAGTGTCGGCACAAGTACCAATGAGCATCAGTACAAAAATTCACAGATACAAGGCCATCTACGTTGTCATTCAGGACTGCATCATAATCCTTGCAAATGATAATCTCCTAGTAAAATACAGGTGTCAGCCTATTATCATCACCAATAACATACTCAAGAAGAACCCGGAGTTGATTTTCTTCCACTTCCGATGGTTGTCAATTAACATTTGAGCGTCAGAATCATGGTTGGGGCTGGCGAAGGGTGGGGGATCACGGCCGGCGGAGGGCTATCGCTCCTGGACGGAACCGTCGGAGGGCGAGGAAGAGTGCTCAAGGATGGGGCCGTTGGAGAGCTAGGGCACACGTCCGCCGAAGGGCCAGCGCACATGGCGATCCAAGCGGGACCAGGCTCCATGGCGGCACAGATTGAACATGATCTGGTTTCCTTTTTTTAGCCCTTGCCAAGCTACACGTACGACTGTACGAGCAGGGGATTTTTCGGAAAACTGTGGTTAAGCGGCTGGTGGGATTCCACCTCTGATCTGTACTATATATTCACGATCCGATGGCCCACGAGGAAAGTTTTCAAGTTTTCACCGAATTGGCATTTTCACTTGATACTTGGCCCATATTTTATCACAAGCGGAGAAATCTTGACTATAGCATCATATTTAAAATCCTATGAAATTACTTCAAATAAATGATGCCCTGATTTTGGAAAAGTGTGGGACAAATATGATTACACATCAAAAAATCTGTAGACCGAAATACAATCCTAAGAAAACAATTAAACAGAATCATTTTGAAGGTCTTGATAATTGCCTTCTTTTAGTGTTACTATTTGATAATTACATAGACGAAGAGAATAATAGAACATGAGTCCTAGAATATCCTAGTACACCGACAGACAGGTGGGCCAACACGCCTAGACTTGCCGGCCGATCCACCCTGTCGTTCAGGCCGGCACGTTGGGGCAGGAAGGTCGTTGAGCCCAACCTTGATTGATTTCCTAGGGAAAACAATACGCACGTAGCTACAACTGGCGCCCTCCCTCGCCACGCCTAGAGAGAGAAAACCAAGGGGAAAAGCAGGAGATGGTCATTGCCTTGGCAGAGAGGCGAGCGAGGAGCGAACTGGGAGAGCGAGAAAAAGAAGAGCGGCCGGTAGCTGTAGGTCTGATCGGCAGGCGGCAGGCCTCGTCGTCGGTCACTTGTGGTGTGGCAGCGCCGGCTCCGGTGGCCGCAGGACAGGACCAGCCGCTGTGAGCAACTGGGCCTTGATCTTGGAACAAAGAGGGCGGCAGAATCGCGCCGTTTGGAGGAACAAGCAGTGAAGCAGGATGGAAGAAGAGCCGAATCGGAGGAGGCTGTATCAAGTTTGGAGAGGAAGCAATGTACGTACATGCTGCTCTTCGTCTTCCTGTCTCTCTTGTCAAGTAGTACTACTTTTTGGTGAAAAATACTCTGCTTCTTGTGTGCTTGAATCTTTTAGCAAAGGAAAATCCAGTGTTGAGCATTTTCTGGTCAAATTGATTCAACCGGTCCTCTGTATAAGAAAAGAAGGTTTTGTACTCTAGCAGCTGACATATGGACAAGGTGCAAAGGAAAATCTCAAGAAATGATCGTAATAAATTATCTACACATTCTGTTATTTTATCTAGTTTGATGATAAGTATTTCCGGACGGAGGGGTAGTTGTTAGCCATTAGACTCCCTGCTTTATGCATAATAATGCATTCGATTCCAAGTTCCAATTGACGGACGGTAATTTTACTCCCACCAAAACGATTTCAGAAATTTCTCTGCGGCGGGCGCCTAATCTTCGGTCCGGACGCGGGTTCCCTCTTCCTGTCCACAGTTCTAATCATAGGCCCCTTGGTCGGCCTATGCTGCCAGTGCATCACAAAGATGAACTCCAGCACCTCGGATCAGAAGAAGAATGTCCTCGGCCTGCCGGTCCTCATCGCCACGGTCGTTCTCGGCCTAGCGGTACGTGAGCTTCACAAAATTCAGCAAACCGGAAGCAACACCACAGCTGCTGATTCTTGTCCTGCTGTAAATGTTTTCAGGATTTGGCATTCCTGCTCTTGACGTCGAGCAGGGACCCGGGGATCGTGCCGAGGAACGCGCGTCCTCCCGAGTGCGGCGACGAGCAGCAGGTGGTGGACATGACGACGCCGTCGACCGAGTGGGTGAACGCGGCGAGCCCCCACCTCCGTGTTCCCCGCTCCAAGGACGTGGTCGTCAACGGGTGCGTGGTCAAGGTGAAGTACTGCGACACGTGCCTGCTGTACCGCCCGCCCCGGACGTCCCACTGCTCCATCTGCAACAACTGCGTCCAGAAGTTCGACCACCACTGCCCCTGGGTCGGCCAGTGCATCGGCCTGGTCAGTCACGAGTAACTGCATCATCAATCCTTCTCTCTTGATTTGCCACCAACGACTGGAGCTGATATAGTATAGATTCTGGTGTCCTTTTGTCGCAGCGGAACTACCGCTTCTTCTTCCTCTTCATCTCCACGTCCACGCTCCTCTGCTTTTACGTCTTCGCCCTGTCGTGGCTCAACATCGCCGCCGAGAGGGAGGAGTACGGCGGCTCACTTCTGAAATCCATGGGCGGCGAGGTGCTATCCGTCGTGCTCATCGTCTACACCTTCGTGTCGGTGTGGTTCGTCGGCGGGCTCACCTTGTTCCACCTCTACCTCATGAGCACCAACCAGACCACGTACGAGAACTTCAGGTACAGGTACGACAAAAAGGAGAATCCCTACAACAAGGGCGCGCTAGCCAACATCGCCGAGGTCTTCTGTACGCGGATGCCGCCCTCGCTCAACCGTTTCCGGTCGTGGGTGTCGGAGGACGACGACGCGTACAGCGGCGGCGTGCTCTCTCCGATCAGCGGCGGGCTCGATCTGGAGATGGGGCGCAAGGGCGTGCACTACAGCCCCGGCGGCATCCCGGCGATCCTTCAGGGCATGGATTACAGCGAGATGGAGAAGATGGACGGTATGGGTGTGCACGTCAAGGATCGGCAAGCGGCGCCCGAGGCGCCGGACCTGTTCGTTATCTCACCGGCCCGGCAGCACGACGTGGGCTGCGGAGGAGGAGGAGGGGAAGGAGAACGTAGCCCCGCAACTGTACAGGACCAAGATGCTGAGAGGACACTTGTGAGCTCGAATGCAAATTCTCAACGGTGATCATGCGCGAGCTCTTTTTCTTTTCCCTTTTTGGCGGTCAGGCCTACGTCCTGCAATTTTCCTTTCTTTTTTGCCTCGACTGAACTGTAAATTTTATACGGGCAAGCAGCAGAGTTGCACTCGAAAGGGTCCGTAATTTCGCTTAGTTTGTTTTTCTGTACTTCATTTGGAGAATTAGGGCATCTCTAAGAACACCCTCATTCATCCATGGATACGTTCCGACGTGACGGTGGAACACTGGGCGGGCGCCAGGCACCTAATCTTGTCACCCAAATAAATTCTACTTGAATGTGCCCCTTCCATGCGTTACAATAGATCGTTTTCCTCTCGTCCCTGTTTTCCTCTTGTCCCTGGCGGCTGGAACCCTAGCCGCCGCCAAGGGGAGGCCGATCTTCCAACGCCGCTCTCCGCCGGCTCCCCTCCGCCGGCGACCTCGGTCGTCGGTGGTGAGGGGGGTCGCCGGATCCACGCGTGTGGATCGTTTTTACTCTCTCGTAGTCTAGGTTTTTAGGTTGTTCATCGTCTTTGCTTCGGTGGCAACGATGACAACGCTGAATAAAGATTCTTCGGATCCTTCCCTAATGAGGTCATCGGTCCTATGGTTGGGGATGGATTTGGAAATCAGTCTGTTCAAGCAAGGATGGCGTGGCGGCGGCGGCATCCTCGTGGTGGACCTGTGTCCTCGGGCTCCGCCGTTGCGACGGCGTTTGCTCCAGCGTCGGCGCGGAGCTTGGGAGGTAGTTCAGGAGCGGATGCAGATTGTGGTCTGCATCAACGGCATCTGGAAGACGGAGCATGTGCTGGGCTCGTGATTGGTGGATGGCAGATATGGTTTCCTCCTTCGGCGTTTTAGTCGTGGTGGGCTGCCAGATCTGGAGTTCGATGGTGTGTCCGGGGTGTTGCCCCGGTCTGATTCGTTCAACGGTAAGGGTTTCACTTTTGGTGAGCCACCTTGGAGGTCCGTAAAGCTGCATATCAGCGATGGAGCCGCGTCGAGCTCGGGTGAGGAGGTAATTCGTCATTCTTTTCTTTGGTGGCTGCTGCGGTGGTGCCGGAGTCAGGTGACGGACGTTGGTGTCAAGCTCAGAGATGTTCTGCTATATTTTCAGTTTTGTCATGTCGGTCTTTATGTGACTTGTACCTTGTTCTTTATGATATGAATGAGACACGTATTACCATGCAAAAAAAAATTCTAGTTGTCAGCCCTTCTTCCCCATCTTCCTTCTTTTACGCTAAGTCAAATTTCTTCAATGTATGCGTTTAAAAGCAATTTAAAGATAAACTAGCAAAATGGCCCATGAACATGTGTTGCAATGGATTATACATATTTATCTCTGTCGGGTGCTCCATGTAACCATGTTGATTCTCTCAATCTTCTCGACCTAGTGGGCAATCTTAAAGCTTTGATGCTTGCCCTAAAGGGCAACATTCATATTGTCAATCTACAAGTTTAACAATCTCATAAAAAATCAACGAAAACATTACAATTTTCTTTTGAAATGCTCAAGTTATAACATATGACATAATTCCGTAGTCCTAGATCACCGCAGATGTGGTTAACAAAATCAAAATTCATATAGATCACCGCAGATGTTGCAAGCAAATGTTGATAAAGTGTTTTTTCACATGTTTTTTGCACATTGATACTTACCAGAAATGTCCGGGTTCCCCATAAATAGTTCTGAATGAAATGTTTGATTTGTTCCCTGCTCCATTAGGACTGCAATTACAATTAAATGCAGGGGGCACACAGTCAATGCATATGCATGTTTTGTTAATGCAACATGTGAAATTCTCCTACAGCTGACCTCCCTCTACTGAACTGTGATCTAGAGGCCTTAACGAAAACACCTCAATTTTAATTTAGATCTCTATCTATTGGCTTATGCACTTGATCCAAATTGTGTGTATTGTGCAAACTGCAAGTAAATTAGATAAAAGCTTGTAAATGTGTGAGCCGAACTTGGCACCAATGCAAGTTTGGGTTCCTATGTAATGAACGAACCGATTACAGGTAAAAAAGAACAATGGCTAAACAAACTGAAAAATATGTTATTAGCCTCAATATGTCCTTGTATTTTGTTTCTACCTTGCTTCTACTAATATAGAGCACTGTATGTACTCCCGAATGTTATATAAGATACACATTTTCTTGTGTTCATGTTTAGCTTGTTGAACTGTTTTCATGTAAACAATTCAAATGTGCACAAGGATCTTTTCCTAGAACGTCACCTACGGCTAAAAGATGCATTCAGAGAGCTACGATTTATTCTCCCATCACCATGCTCGTGCAAGGAACACTATGCTTGCACATAATAAGCAGAATAAGCACAAAGCAAATCACAATCATCCACACTCCCAAGAGTAAGCAAGCAGTAAATTAGACCAAACAATCCACTATGATAAATTAGCCAGATCGGCCATGAATACCAACAAGGGAGCCCCGCCTAATGGCAAAAGTATGCATTCGGAGAACTAGGATTTATTCGCTCATCATCATGCTCGCGCATGAAAGATGGCGTGAAGCGCATGCCTAGCAGGGACGCATTGCATGTTAATATGTAGCCATAGGTTAGGGCTACAAGATTTGATAGTTAGGTTATGGGTTAATCCTCGAGTTAGCTAACCACAAGATAAATATCATCACAACAACCCAACTACAGGTTTACAACACACGCAAGAATATCTCTAATGTATATACGGTTTATACTCCACCGTATATACGTACAATATATTCTACCCCCCAATCACAACTTCACCAAGTTGAGATTGTTCTTGAATTCTTCTAATTTGCGCCATGGTAAGGCTTTAGTAAACCCATCTGCAACTTGATCATTAGTGGGAATAAAACGGATATGAACTACTCCCTCTGTAAACTAATATAAGAGCATTTAGATTACTAAAATAGTGATCTAAACGCTCTTATATTAGTTTACGGAGGGAGTAGCTTCTTAGCTACTCTTTCAAGCACAAAGTGGTAATCAACCTCATTGTGTTTTGTTCTGGCATGAAACACTGGGTTTGCTGAAAGGTACGTGGCACCAATATTGTCACACCATAATCAGGCAGTAGGAGAATGACTTACATGAAGCTCATTAACCCATATTAGTTATGCCGTGGCATTTTTCCAAGGCTTTATATTTAGCTTCTGACCCATATTAGTTCTGCCGTGGCATTTTTCCAAGGCTTTATATTCAGCTTCTGTGCTAGATCTTGAAATACTAGCTTGCTTTCGTGCACTCCATGATATGAGGTTTGGTCCAAAGAAGACATCAAAAACCCCTGTTGACCTTCTATCATTAGGACAACCTGCCCAGTCAACATCAGAAAATGCACTCACCAAAGTTGAGGCTCACCTTCTAAATTTTAACCCTGTACTCATAGTACCTCTTAGGTACCTTAGAATCCTTTTTACTATCGTCCAATGTTCAAGAGTAGGATTATGCAAGAACTGACATATTTTATTGACAGGAAAAGATATGTCAGGTCTTGTAAGTGTTAAATATTGCAAGGCACCTACCACACTTCTGTACTTTGGAGATGCTTCAACACTTAATGGCTCACCTTTCTAGCCTGTCCCAAAGATTTTAGCCCCGCGTCACTTGTCTATCTCTCTCTCGCCAGGCCTGGCATGAATGCATGTATCTGTACTTGGCTCCCCCACTTATAGAAACATATGTAGTGTCTTAGGAAACTTAACTTCGAATTATTCTTAGGCATAGATCGCATTAGATACATACTAGTGGGGAATCCGAACTCCCTGGGAATGCTCTATCCCTATTGATTCCAACAACCGTTATTTCACATCTTGCACTCTTTCATTTTACTATTGCATTTTCTTGCCATGTCCACGACAACCTTGGAATATTTCAAACTCCTTGTTTCACTTTGCTTTAGATCACAACTAACTTTCAAGCACAACATTATGAACCCCTACAGAACACAAAGTCCATTTTGGGTGCTCCCTGTGGGAAAAAGGCTACAACTAAACCTTGTGCACCTGCAGGCCATCAGTCGAAAGGAGGAGGTCAGATGTGACCCTTTTGGGCGGCGACCTTTCACAACAACGATGAGGGGCGGCCTTCAGTAGGATCCAGAGTGCATGCTCGCCTGAGAGAGAGAGAGAGAGAGAGAGAGAGAGAGAGAGAGAGAGAGAGAGAGAGAGAGAGAGAGAGAGAGAGACCGAGTGTCATCGAATAGGTTTAGGGAGACGATTGGGTAAAGGACTATAGCGAGTGCAGTAGTACTAGTGGCGTGCCAGAATAAGCCCACACCGCCAATATGTGGGGTCCCCGAAAGCGGGTTTGGCTTTAAGACACTACTTGTGTGCAAGAATTAGTCCCACACCACTGGTAGTTGTCATGTTACCGGCGTGCCCTTCAGGTAGCATGCCACTAGTGACCTGTCTGAGGGTCAGTCTGCTGGGCCCACACACTGGTGGCGTGTGCATGTTTGGCCACACCACTAATAACCTATTATTGCCGGTATGCCTGTATTTGGGCACGTCGCTGATATTTCGGGCAATTACACCCACACAACTGGTATTCAGGCAAAATACCAGTGGCGTAATTCCTTGGTGGTGCGCCACTAATGTAGACTGTCTGTAAGCATTTCTGTAGTGTTTGTGTTTATCTTAAACTTAATCATTTGTGTATTCTTTCTTTGACTCGTTGACCATGAATACTTGCTTGGACATTTGTTGATAGGGGTGACTTGCTTGGACTCACGTGGCCTACTTCGGTATCCATTGACCTCCTCAACTTGTGTTGACTGTCATCAATTTTTGTTGACCGTCCATGTGGTGTGCCATGTAGGATTGGGGTGGGATCTCGGGTATAGTTTTGGCTATTCCCTCTATAGGACCAATGAGGCCAATCGAGGCAATTGACTACTTCACAACTATATCCAAGTATGTATTTTCACCACCCCAATACATATGCCCTTTTATTTTTCGTACCCATAGTGTTCTACTCCGATCCTTGTCAGCATACTTGTAGTGATCAAATATAATTTCATTACCATGTGTGTACGAATCATGGATCAATACTCGTCATGGAAGAAAACACGTGCATAACATATACGAGTTATGTAACACATAAGCTATGTGACGAACTAGAACAATGAAGTATATTGCTGCAAAAGGCACCAACACATGGACACCATATTTAAGGTGGAAAACCCTCAAGCTGGGGTAAAACTACAGGCTGATGCCACCTAAATATTCTTCAACTTTATGATTGGTGAATACATTAAGTTCCTCACTAAGTAGCAGGTGCTCACATAATCAAGGTTGCATCATCCTTGACATCAAACACCCAGAATTGGGACAACAATAGCTATGATTGATACAATCTTATGAAAATTAATGAAAACTCGGCTGAAGTCAAGGATGTGGATCTAAGCATCACAACTTTAGGATGAACTCCCTTTCTCAATGACAAGCTTCTTGCTTTGATCTTCCGATATTTCCATTGTGCTTTGTTAGTTCTTTCTCTCTTCTTCTCTAGTGAAGGCTATCATGAAAATTCTATGTCTCTCATTGGTGATCACTAGATGGGAGGCTAAACATCTCCCTTTCCTTGTGTACAAATCCAAAGCATTCTACTCCGATTAGTGTGTATGGTTTTAGGTCCAAATTGCTTAACAAGAAAGTGTTTTTTTGGAGATTGACCATATATAAACTTCCATACTACTTTCCTATCGATTTTCAAGTGTTGGTTGCTTACAACATATGACAAGTAGTCATCTATTGTACTGTTTGTCTTGATTCATACATATACATCCAAGCAAGTAAATAGGCAGCAAAATGCTAACAAGCTATGTAGTGCAAATGACGCGGTAGGTGATGTGGTCACTTATTACAGGTAGGGTCAAGTACCCATCATTTGGGACCCACATGGGGCCCATCACCATCATAGGTAGGTCCCTGGACCATGCTAGCACTCGAATGCATACTTCAGGAGGATCACTCGGATAGCTCTATAGCACTCAGACATCCACACATCACTCGGTGAACGAGATCAACCACTCGGACGTACAGAACAGGAAGGCATCATGGGAGCTGCAATGGTCGAGGGATCCTAAGTAATCCACTAAATAGAGTTATAACTATCGTTACCTATAACTGTTGTAGTATAGGCTCATTACACTAGTAACTGCCTCATTTTCAATGGCATTAATTGCCCCGGCGGTGTGGGAGACATGAGGTTGCGGCACACTCTATATAAACCGCACCCCTCTCCATAGCCGGGCATGTTAAACCTTGTAATCCTATCCATCAAATCAAAGCAAGCCTCGGGGAATGAGACGTAGGGCTTTTACCTCCATCGAGTGAGGGGCCTGAACTCGTTAAACACCATGTGTTACACCTACGCCGTAGCTAGGCTCTGCCCCCTTATTCGTATCCCCCAGTACACATTTTCAGTATCATAACCCCGATAGTTGGTGCCTGCCGTGGGGCTAGGCGTCTAGCAAAACTTCACGGTGTAGGTGGATTTCTTCATCATCATCATGTCAGTCGGCGGCGAAATCCGCTTCGGGACGATCTCCTTCGTTGCCGATGACTCAGCGTGGCTACGCGAAGCCCCGCTGGACGTAGAGGCGTTGCCACCCGTGGCACGATACATTTTCGAGCTTCTTCTTATGGAGTCCTTCTCTGATAGCCCTCGGCTATATACCGTGTGATTGTCCATCCCACCGTTGAGTGCCATCGCAAGCGCTCTGGGTGTTTGCAGCTGCAGTGTTGGATCAAGCACGCTGTTGCTACTCAAGCATTAGCGGAACAAGTGGCGGCTATCGAGTTTGATGAGCCCGCCCTCGACCTGATAGAGGCAAAGGTGTCCCGTCTTTAGATGAGATGATGGATATCGCTTTGGTGGAAGTCGACTTTGACGATCCGACTACGAACGTGCGAGGATGTCGCGCCTTAGCAATCGCTAAACCAACTCCGAGAGGTTATTGACCACGCCGGAGCACGATCAACCTGACCACGAGGGCCTGTTTCCTGCGAGCAAACGAAGAACAAGCAATAAACTAAGATTGCAATCTGGATATTGCGAATATAAGATGAAAGCTTTATTGATCAAGGTGGGGTTCTGTGACGCCTTTGTCTGGTCGTTGAACACAAACGAAGTACGCGAAGTTGCAGCTATGGCGAACTTTTAATCTAAACAAAACCCAAAGTCTAAACGATGCCCTAAGGGTTGTATATATGTAGGAAGAGGGGGGAATTTCGTGGCCCTTGGTGGAGGGGTCCGAAATCAACCCTATCTCTTGTTTCCCCACACATACGGACTCTAAAAATAGCCTATACTTATGTATTTCGAAATTACATGGGCCTGGCCCAATAATAAGGTGACGCAGCACCTAGAATAGCCTCGGGACGAAATTTATGAAGTGGCATCTTGTATATTTCGTCCAAGGCTTCATGCACCCATTATGGTGGCTTCAAAGTCCTGAAATCATCACTTGTAACTCCGTTCTTGTTCCCCTTGCGCATGGTATCATCTCCATGCTTGTTCTTGCTCCAATGTCCATCCTTCTCCAAGCTAGGCCCTTCATTTGTAAGCAAAACAAATGTATCCAATTTAGGCAGCATCATATTCTCATGAACATTAGAATCATTACCAAGAAACGAGAGTACCTGATAATTTAATTGGCGTGCGCGAGCTCTAGTAATTGGTCCAGTATATGTAGCAGTAGGGGCCGTGGGTGTAACAATGGTATTGATGTCCTCATCATCCTCCCCTTCTTGAAATGAAGTCGTCCTCGATGGAAGCTTATCGTCCTCACCCAAATAAGGCTTCAAATCTGCAATGTTAAAAGTGGGACTAACCCGAAAATCTGCAGGCAGCTCAAGTTTATATGCATTATCATTTATTTTCTCTAACACCTTAAAGGGACCATCAGCACGTGGCATTAGCTTTGATTTGTGCAAATCGGGAAATCTATCCTTACGCAAATGTAACCAAACAAGATCTCCAGGTGCAAACACAACATGTTTTCAACCCTTATCTCCAGCAAGTTTATATTTAGCATTCATACGCTCAATGTTTTCCTTAGTTAACTCATGCATTTTTAAAATCAATTCAGCATGTTGTTTAGCATCAAAATTAACCTTCTCCGAAGATGGAAGAGGCAACAAATCAATAGGCGCACGAGGTAGGAAACCATACACAACTTCAAAAGGGCACATCTTAGTAGTAGAATGCAATGAACGATTATAAGCAAATTCAATATGAGGCAAGCATTCCTCCCACATTTTCTTATTATTCTTCAAAACATCTCTAAGCATAGTAGACAAAGTTCTATTGACTACTTCAGTTTGTCCATCAGTTTGGGGGTGACAAGTAGTACTAAAAAGCAGCTTAGTCCCCAACTTAGCCCATAAACATCTCCAAAAGTGGCTAAGAAATTTAGTATCACGATCTGAAACAATAGTATTTGGCACACCATGCAAGCGAATAATTTCACGAAAGAACAAATCAGCAACATTAACAACATCATCGCTTTTATGACATGGTATAAAGTGTGCCATTTTTCGAGAATCTATCCACGACAACAAATATGCTATCCCTCCCCTTCTTTGTTCGAGGTAAACCAAAAATAAAGTCCATAGATATATCCTCCCAAGGAACACTAGGTACAGGCAAAGGCATATATAAACCATGAGGATTGAGTCGTGATTTAGCTTTTTGACATGTAGTGCAGCGAGCAATAAAACGCTCAATATCCCATCTCATCTTTGGCCAAAAGAAATGTGTAGCAAGTACGTCCTCCGTCTTCTTCACGCCAAAGTGTCCTATTAATCCTCCTCCATGTGCCTCTTGCAACAACAAAAGACGAATGGAGCTAGCTGGAATGCATAGCTTGTTAGCACGAAACACAAATCCATCGTTAACGACAAACTTGTTCCACATTCTTCCTTCTTTACAATTTTGCATTACATCTTTAAAATCAGCATCATGCACATATTGATCTTTGATGGTCTCCAAACCAAATATTTTGAAGTCAAGTTGTGAAAGCATAGTATAACGACGAGACAATGCATCAGCAATAACATTTTCTTTTCCCTTCTTGTGTTTAATGACATAAGGGAAAGTCTCAATGAATTCAACCCATTTAGCATGTCTACGATTCAGTTTAGCTTGACTTTTAATATGTTTCAAAGATTCATGATCAGAATGTATAACAAATTCTTTGGGCCATAAATAATGTTGCCATGTTTCTAAAGTCCAAACAAGAGCATATAATTCTTTATCATAAGTAGAATAATTCAGACTAGGCCCACTCAATTTTTCAGAAAAGTATGCAACAGGTTTGCCATCTTGTAATAACACACCTGCTAATCCAATTCCACTAGCATCACATTCAAGCTCAAAAGTCTTATTAAAATCAGGAAGTTGGAGTAAAGGAGCATGTGTTAACTTATCTTTCAATACCGTGAAGGCTTCTTCCTGTGCGGTACCCCAAAGAAAAGGCACATCTTTCTTTGTAAGCTCATTGAGAGGTGTAGCAATGGTGCTGAAATCTCTCACAAAACGCCTATAGAATCCAGCGAGGCCAAGAAAACTCCTCACTTGTGTGACCGTTTTGGGCTGTGGCCAACTCTCAATAGCGTCAATCTTGGCTTTATCAACTTCAATTCCCTGTGGAGTAACAACATAGCCAAGAAAAGATACCCGGTCGGTGCAAAAGGTGCACTTCCCAAGGTTACCAAACAAACGTGCATCACGTAGAGCAATAAAAACAGCACATAAATGTTCCAAATGTTCTTCCAAAGATCTGCTATAAATCAATATGTCATCAAAGTAAACTACCACAAATCGTCCAATGAAAGCACATAAAACTTCGTTCATTAATCTCATGAAAGTACTAGGTGCATTAGTTAACCTAAAAGGCATGACTAACCACTCATGTAATCCAAACTTAGTTTTAAATGCTGTTTTCCATTCATCTCCCAATTTCATACGAATTTGATGGTATCCACTACGCAAATCAACTTTGGAGAATATTGTAGAGCCACTCAATTCATCAAGCATATCATCTAGCCTAGGAATAGGATGACGATAACAAATAGTAATATTATTAATGCCTCTACAATCAACACACATACGTGATGTACCATCCTTTTTTGGCACTAGAATAATAGGAACAGCACAAGGACTAAGGGATTCGCATCTATAACCTTTGTCGAGAAGCTCTTGTACTTGACGCATAATCTCCTTCTTCTCCTATGGATTGGTACGGTATGGCGCACGGTTTGGCAGTGAAGCACAGGGAATTAAGTCAATCTGTTGCTCAATCCCTCGAATAGGCGGTAATCCCGGTGGCACGTCTTGTGGAAAGACGTCAGCGAACTCCTGCAAAATGTTAGTGACAACAGGAGGCAAAGAGGAAGGCACGTTCTCGAATGAAAATAATGCCTCTTTGCACACAAAAGCATAGCAAACAGATTTGCTGAAATCTAGCTCATCAATATCAGATTTGGTGGCAAATAAACATGCACTTTTCAATTTAATTTCAGAAGCAACACTAGATGATTTATTATTAGGCTTCATTTGTTGCTCAAATTCTTTTGCCACAATCTGATTTTCACTCTTATTCTTCTCCTGTTTTGCTTTATTAGCTCTATTAATATCATCTTTCAAAATAGAATCAGGAGTCATAGGAAGCAAAGTAATATTTTTATCCTTATGAACAAGAGTATACTGATTGTTTCTACCATGGTGTACAGAATTTTTATCAAATTGCCATGGTCTACCAAGTAATAAGGAACATGCTTGCATAGGTACCACATCACAATCAACATAATCAGCATATGTAGAGATACTAAAATGCACACGAACAGTACGTGTTACCTTAACCTTGCCGCTGTTGTTGAACCATTGGATGCAGTAAGGATGTGGATGTGGTCTTGTGGTGAGAGAAAGCTTCTCCACCATCTCCATGCTAGCCAAGTTGTTATAGCTCCCTCCGTCTATGATGACGCGCACAGAACGTTCCTTCACAACTCCCTTGGTATGGAACAAATTGTGCCTCTGATTTTGCTCAGCTTGTGTGACCTGCACACTCAAAACACGTTGAGCAACTAAACATTCATACCTGTCAACGTCTTCAGGAGCCATGTATTGCGTCTCATGATCAGAATCATCTCCACCATGTTATTCACGTGTAATAAGAGCCAAAGTCTCCTCATCATAGTCACTAGCGGACTCATACCCACCATCCTCAGTAGCAATCATCACACGCTGAGATTTGCATTCTTGCGCATAATGACCTCTTCCTTTACAATGACGACAAATAATATCACATGTGTGCCCTGTTGATGCCATGGAAGAAGAAGAGCTCTAGGTAGGTCCGGCAGGTGCGCTCTTGGCAAATAGTGGTGGTTGTGCCTGCTTTCTTGTATCACGGCTGGAGGTGGCACCTGATGGAGGTGCTGGTGCAGTGGAAGTAGAAGATGCACGCGGTGTCCATGAGGAAGGTCGACCTGCAGAAAAGTTAGTGCACGCCATTGCTTGTCGATCCTACACTTCACGTTCAGCTTTACAAGCAAGATGGAATAAACGAGTGATATTAGTATACTCCTTATACTCTAGAATGGTCTGAATCTCTCTATTTAATCCACCCGTAAAACATGCAAGCATAGCTTCATTCTCCTCAACAATACCACATCTAATCATGCCAGTTTGTAATTCCTGATAATATTCTTCTATAGAATTTTTTCCTTGTCTTAAATGCTGCAATTTTTGAAGCAATTCACGTTGATAATATGGTGGAACCCAACGAGTACGCATAGCAGTTTTCAAAGCAGCCCAAGTAGCTGGAATAGGATATAATCTACAATGTTCAGACCACCATACACATGCAAAACTAGTGAAAGCACAAACAGCAGCAGCAACCCGTCTCTCCTCGGGATATTGTAAACATGTAAAACGTTGTTCAGTTTCTAACTCTCAAGTAAGATATATATCAGGAACATATCTACCCTCAAATGATGGAATATTCAATTTCAGTTTAGGAATATGGACATCATCTCGTACCTGAGGTGGTGGTGCAGGCCTACCATTACGAATATATACCTGAGGTCGACCTATTGGTGGTGGTGCTGGTGGTTGCACGTAGTTATGATTTTGATCAACCTCATCCTCATAATCGCCCACATACTCATCATCCTCCTGGGTACCAGCAGCAGCAGTAGCAGGAGCCAAAGAAGCATCAACAATAGGAACAGCAGCACCAGAAGTTTGGCCATCCTCAATAGGAACACGCTTCGCTCGTCCATACTGATTCGGAAGGAGGCGTTGTTGTTGTTGTTGCAGAGGTGCGATAGGTGCAGCCGGCGGTGGTTGTGGAAAATGCGCGAGCAATTCATTAAACTTGCTATCAAGCTTTGTTTCAAATGTCTTCTCAATGCCATCTATCTTCTCCATGGCCTCGTCAAATCTGTTTAGCACATCTTGCACCTGTCCACTCATCATTTGCTGAAATTTATTATGTAGCTGTTTGTTCGTCAGGTTATCCCAATCAGTCTCATCGGCTTGTGATCCTACCATGGTTAGCAACAAATAGAAACACACAAGAATATGATCCTACAGACTACTAAGAAATGGTGGTGGTGTATCACAAACCCGTCAAGCAAATCTCAAATTCTTACCAGTTCTTACCCAGCAGCAGGTGGTGATCGGCAATCGTTGTAGTCAAAACTCTCAAAGCTTGGATAGAGCAATTACTAGGGAGAGTCAAACGCACGACGTAGATGTATGTGGAGCTGGGAAGGCTTATAATATGGTAGCAAAAAGGGTCAGCAATAATCAATTCAGAGATGCAAAGTTGAATAAACGCTCAACGACGGTACTGTGCTGGTCCTAGGCTAGACTGTGCTAGAGAGGCGAACCTAGAACACCAACAAAATCACGGCGCGACACGTAAACAAGGGAGGAGCACACTCTGATTTTTTTTCTCTTTTTCCCCTTTTTTTGCACTTTTTTTTCCTCTTTTTTTGCTCCGCAACATTTTTCAGACTTAGTTTTTTTTTAGTTTGGAACTATTTCTCTACTGCGGGTAGCACGGAAGTTGGGAGTCCTTCTCTATCACGACTCGGAGTATTGCGTGATCTGGAAATCCAAAATAGAGTAACAAAATACTGGACTCGGAATAGGACGGTTGGCGGAGATGAAACTGGTGGAACTCGGACTGGTGGCGGATTTGAATCTGGTGGAACTCGGACTGGTGGCGGATATATGTTGCAGGTGGACTCGGATTGGCGTGATGGCGGCGGATATGTGGTGGCGTATATGGACTCGGATTGGCGGTGAATATGTGGTGGTGGTATATGGCAGCAGCGACGATGATGATGCGATGGTGATATATGGCAGCGACGACGTGACAACCTATGAACAGAACTCGAAACTCTAAAGGACTAGATGCTAAGACCAGCAACTTGACACGATGATGCAACCGCAAATTCAACAAAGCAAATACATAAAAGATTATGCAAAGGCTCAGATTGTTTCGGATGGGATGAACTAACCCTAATTTTTTTTGGCTTTTTCATGGACTATAGGTATGAAGAATAGACTCGATCTAAACTACGAAAAACTGTAAAATCTCATCGAGCAACCTGGAAATCTAATACCACTTGATAGAGGCAAAGATGTCCCGTCTTTCGATGAGATGATGGATATCGCTTTGGTGGAAGTCGACTTTGACGATCCGACTACGAACGTGCGAGGACGTCGCGCCTTAGCAATCACTAAACCAACTCCGAGAGGTTATTGACCACACCGGAGTACGATCAACCTGACCACGAGGGTCTGTTTCCTGCGAGCAAACGAAGAACAAGCAAGAGACTGAGATTGCAATCTGGATATTGCGAATATAAGATGAAAGCTTTATTGATCAAGGTGGGGTTCTGTGACGCCTTTGTCTGGTCGTTGAACACAAACGAAGTACGCGAAGTTGCAGCTATGGCGAACTTTTAATCTAAACAAAACCCAAAGTCTAAACGATGCCCTAAGGGCTGTATATATGGAGGAAGAGGGGGGAATTTCGTGGCCCTTGGTGGAGGGGTCCGAAATCAACCCTATCTCTTTTTTCCCCACACATACGGACTCCAAAAATAGCCTATACTTATGTATTTCGAAATTACATGGGCCTGGCCCAATAATAAGGTGACGCAACACCTAGAATAGCCTCGGGACGAAATTTATGAAGTGGCATCTTGTATATTTCATCCAAGGCTTCATGCACCCATTATGGTGGCTTCAAAGTCCTGAAATCATCACTTGTAACTCCGTTCTCGTTCCCCTTGCGCATGGTATCATCTCCATGCTTGTTCTTGCTCCAATATCCATCCTTCTCCAAGCTAGGCCCTTCATTTGTAAGCAAAACAAATGTATCCAATTTAGGCAGCATCATATTCTCATGAACATTAGAATCATTACCAAGAAACGAGAGTACCTGATATTTTAATTGGCGTGCGCGAGCTCTAGTAATTGGTCTAGTATATGTAGCAGTAGGGGCTGTGGGTGTAGCAATGGTATTGATGTCCTCATCACGACCTCTTGGACGGCTCACTCGACGATTCCTCAGAGGAGTCCGAGTCCGAGAGTGTTGAGTCGCCCGCCGAGATCCTTATGGCGAATAACTCTGAGCACCGCGTACTCCCAGGCTACCCAGAGAACATGCAGGTGCGTATCACGTCAACACCAACAACGACTTCCCGGGGCACGAGCCATACATGTCTCAAGCTCTCACTCGGGAGCAGAGGGACGAGCTCCGTCGCTAGAGTGATCAGCTCCTTAACACTCCTATCACCGGAATGACTCCCGAGGTGCTAGCCATGGAGTCGACTCGCCTGGCTACTTTGGTTGAGGGCGATCACCTCGAACGGCTTCAGAGGGAGCTGGACGAGCACGAGTGCCATCAACCCAGCTCCAATCGGCACAAGCATAGGCTCTATTCGGGTGACCAGCCTCGTAAGTACCAAGTTCTTAGCACTTCATTACAAAATGTAGCAGCCGCCACTCGGATCGCGGACTCCATTTAGCCCTCTGACTCTTTAACCGGAGAAGGGATTCGTCAAATCCAAGCGCTTCTTAAAACAACACTGTGCAGAATGCGACGGTGTCCCAGTCTAGAGATGGGATCCATAGCGCGTGCATGCGGAGACCGTCCAGTCGGCTCATAGCCCACTCGGCTCGGGCAGGCGCCGAACTACTTCCTCTTCGAGAGACCGTCTCGAAGACCAGAGGCGTGATCGAGTCGCGTCTCCTTGGCGTAACAATGACTACGATCGTGGACTGATGCCTCCACCCCGGTACATCGCGTACGGGCGCCAGCCCTACGATGACAGACAGTTGCACGACGGTGACCGCAGGCCGAGTCCTACTCGTCTGTTGAGGGATGCTCAAGACCCGTTGTTCAACGCGAGATCTGTTCTCGCCCAAAACCTGGTCGACGGAGGTCAAACCTTACGGGAGGGCCAGGAGCACGACATGCCGAGTGGTTCCATACCATCAGGTCCCGAATGCTTCAACCCTTATATACGAGCGGCTGAGATTCACAACAACTTCAGGTTGGCCACAGGGATTAGCAAGTTCACTGGTGAATCCAAGCTCGAAATTTGGCTGGAAGATTACCGAGTGGCAGTCCAAATCGGCGGCGGTAGCGACACCGTGGCCATGAAGCATTTGCCACTGATGCTAGAAGGCTCTACTCAGGCTTGGATGACACAGTTCCCGCCGAGTAGTATCTTTTGCTGGGAGGACTTGGCGAAAGTATTCGTCAATACCTTTGAAGGCACCTACAAGAGAGCAGGAGGTTTTACTGAGTTACGACACTGTGCAAAAGCAGAATGAAACTCTCCGAGAGTATATATAGCGGTGGATCACTCTGCATAACACGGTGGAGAATGTCATTGAACACCAGGAAATCTGCTCCTTCAAGGCCGGAGTTAGGTACTGGGAGCTGAACATGAAGTTCGGCCGAACTGAGACCCCGACTCTCAGTCGGGCTATGGAGATAGCCAACTGGTACGCCAATGATGAAGAGGAAGAACGACTGAGAAGTGGCAAGAGCTGAGCTGGCAACGCACACCATTTGGAGAACAAGGGCAAGAAGCACAAGTGGAAAGCAGATGTTGGAGGGAATGCCGAGGCCGCGGCTCCGGCCAGCCAAGGTAAATAGAACCCCCAAAAGGAGAAGAAGGACTGGAAAGGAAAGAATTTGTTCACCATGAAGAACGACATCCTCGACCAACCTTGCCAGATCCACACGAAGAAATATGAGGAGGGCAACTTGATCTTGGCCAAACATACCACTCAGGAGTGTCGACTCCTGAAGCAAGAGATGCGACAAGATTCTTCTGGAGAAAGAGATGATGACGACGAAGACAGAGGCAAAGGTACTTGTGGATACCCCAACGCTGAGAACATCCTCATGATTTTTGCTGATGTTTAAAGCAAGAGCCACCTCAAGGTGATCAACCGAGAGGTTAACATGGTAGTTCCGACTGCCACGAAATATCTCGACTAGGCCAAGAAACCGATAACATTTGACCATTCGGACCATCCGGCTCACATACCAACCACGGGCGGCAGGCCTTGGTGGTAGATCTAGTTGTGGGAGGAGTCCGATTGCGCAAGCTCCTAATGGATGGCGGCAGCGGGCTTAACATCATCTACGCCGACACCCTAGAGGCGATGGGCTTCCCGATTACCCAACTTAGCAAGAGCAATATGCAGTTCCACGGGGTAATCCCCGGGAAGAAGGCTAAGTCACTCAGCCAGATCGCTCTCAATGTCGTATTCGTCGAAGAGAAGAATTTCCAAAAGGAACGGCTGCCTTTTGAAGTGGTAGACTTCAAGAGTGCTTACCATGCCATCCTGGGGAGGCTTGCCTACCCACGTTTCATGGCCCGCCCATGTTACGTGTATCTTAAACTCAAGATGCCAGGGCCTAAAGGCGTGATCACCATCATAGGCAATCGAAAGTTGGCGGAAGAGTGCTTCCAGAAGGGCTCACAGATCGCAGATGAGCAGATGGCGATGGCTGAGTTAGATGAGTACAAAAAGGCGGCAGACCCAAGAAAACTTTTGAAGTCCAAGAAGCCGAATGTGGAATCCGCTTTCCAGACGGCAGGAGAGACGAAGTTGGTGCACATCCATCTTGAGGACCCTAATGCTACCCCGACCAACATCTTCACCACCCTGGACAATAAATAGGAAGCACGCTCGTCCAGTTCCTCCGTGAGAACCGGGACATCTTCGCATGGAAGCCTTCTGCCATGCCAGGTGTTCCCAGGGAACTAGCCGAGAACAGACTCTGTGTCGACTCGGTGTTGGAGCCTGTCAAAGAGTATCGTCAGTGATCTTCAACTGAGAAGCACAAGGTGATTGGCGAGGAGATAGCACGGATCTTAGCCGCTGAATTCATCCGAGAGGTGTAGCACTCTGAGTGGCTCACCAATGTCGTCATGGTGCCAAAGAAAGATAAGTCTCTTCGAATGTGTGTAGATTTTAGGCACATCAATTGGGCCTGCCCGAAAGATCAATTTCCTCTCCCTCGGATAGATCAGATAGTAGATTCTACTGCTGGATGTGAGTGGTTATCATTTCTAGATGCGTACTTCGGGTACCATCACATCCGATTGTATGGCCCTGATGAAATAAAAACATCATTCATCACCCCATTCGGGTGTTTCTGTTATATCATGATGCCATTTGCGTTAAAAAATGCTCGGGCCACATTCCAGTGTATGATTCAGAAATGCTTACGGAAGCAAATCAGTTGGAACATAGAAGCTTATATGGATGACATTGTGGTTAAGTCCAGGAAAGGTTCCGACCTCCTGACTGACCTTGCTGATACCTTCGCAAATTTGCGAGCTTTCGACATCAAACTCAACCCAACCAAGTGTTCATTTGGCGTACCCGCAGGCAAGTTACTTGGTTTCCTCGTTTCTGAATGAGGGATCGATGCCAATCTCGAGAAGATAGGAGCAATCGTCCAAATGAAACAACCAAAATGTCTACACGACATGCAATGTCTCACAGGCTGCCTTGTGGCCTTGGGTAGATTCATCTCCAGACTCGGTGAAAAAGCCATGCCGCTTTACCGACTGATGAAGAAGTCTGACATGTTCAAATGGACTCCCAAAGCGCAGGCTGCGTTCCAGGAACTTAAAGCCTTGCTTTCCAGCGAGTAGGTGCTAGCTGCTCCGAGCAGCAAGGAGCATTTTCTCTTATACATCGTGGTCATGAGTCAAGTTGTTAGCACGGTCCTCACTGTGGAACTAGAAGAACAAGGCAAAGCCTTCAAGCTCCAACGACCGGTCTACTACATCTCTAAAGTCCTCACACCTTCCAAGCAAAGGTATCCGCATTATCAGAAGCTAGTATATGGAATTTGCCTAACTCCAAAGAAGGTGGCACATTATTTTTAGGAACACTCGGGCATGATGATAAGTGATGCTCCTCTATCTGAGATCATGAACAATAGAGATGTCACTGGCCGAGTGGCCAAGTGGGCCATTGAGCTCCTCCCGTTGGACATCAGGTTTGAAGCCAAGAAGGCCATCAAGTCGCAAGCCCTGGTAGATTTCTTGGCCGAATGGATTGAGCAAGAACAACCTATCCTGAGTGTTCCAGAACACTGGACGATGTTCTTAGACGGCTCCAAGATGCTTCACGGCTCTGGGTCCAGAGTGGTCTTGGTGTCCCTTAGAGGCGATCAACTCAGTTACATTCTTTAGATTCACTTCAATTCCTCCAACAACGAAGCTGAATGTGAAGCTCTCTTGTATGGGCTGCGAATGGCAATCTCTCTAGGGATTCGCCGACTGATGATCTCTGACGACTCAGACCTAGCGGTGAATCAAGTCATGAAGGAATGGGACATCCGTAGTCCGACAATGACTGGCTACTGCAATGCCGTCAGTGAAGGAAATATGCCCTAGAGGCAATAATAAAGTTATTATTTATTTCCTTAGTTCATGATAAATGTCTATTATTCATGCTAGAATTGTATAAACCAGAAACTTAGTACATGTGTGAATACATAGACAAAACATATTGTCCCTAGTATGCCTCTACTTGACTAGCTCATTAATCAAAGATGGTTATGTTTCCTAACCATGGACATGTGTTGCCATTTGATGAATGGGATCACATCATTAGGAGAATGATGTGATGGACATGACCCATCCGTTAGCTTAGCATTATGATCGTTATAGTTTCATTGCTACTGCTTTCTTCATGACTTATACATGTTCCTCAAATTATGAGATTATGCAACTCCCAAATACCGGAGGAAAACCTTGTGTGCTATCAAACGTCACAACATAAATGGGTGATTATAAAGATGCTCTACAGGTGTCTCCGAAGGTGTTTGTTGGGTTGGCATAGATCGAGATTAGGATTTGTCACTCTGTGTTTCGGAGAGGTATCTCTGGGCCCTCTCAGTAATGCTCATCACTATAAGCCTTGCAAGCATTGTGACTAAGGAGTTAGTTGCAGGATGAAGTATTACGGAACAAGTAAAGAGACCTGCAGGTAACGAGATTGAACTAGGTATGATGATATCGATGATCGAATCTCGGGCAAGTAACATACCGATGACAAAGGGAACAACGTATGTTGTTATGCAGTTTGATAGATAAAGATCTTCGTAGAATATGTAGGAGCCAACATGAGCATCCAGGTTCCGCTATTGGTTATTGACCGGAGATGTGTCTCGGTCATGTCTACATAGTTCTCGAACCCGCAGGGTCCGCACGCTTAACGTTCGATGACGATTTGTATTATGAGTTATGTGTTTTGATGACCGAAGTTTATTCGGAGTCTCGGATGAGATCACGGACATGACGAGTAGTCTCGAAATGGTCGAGATATAAAGATTGATATATTGGACGGCTATATTCGGACACAGAAGTGTTCCGGAGAAGTTTCGGATAAAACTGGAGTGCCGGAGGGTTACCGGAACCCCCCTGTGGGAACTAATGGGCCACATGGGCCTTGGTG
Organism: Triticum aestivum; assembly: GCF_018294505.1. Lineage (NCBI taxonomy): Eukaryota > Viridiplantae > Streptophyta > Magnoliopsida > Poales > Poaceae > Triticum > Triticum aestivum. The sequence continues at coordinate 275,338,397 of NC_057801.1, forward strand.
GAGAGAGAGAGGGGCAGCCAGGGCAGGCCGCACGCCCCCTCCCCCTTGGGTCCGAATTGGACTAGGGAAGGGGGGGGGCACCCCCCTTTCCTTTTCCCTCTCCCTCTCCTTCCTTCCCCCTCTCTCCCTCTTGGTGGAATCCTACTAGGACTAGTAGTCCTAGTAGGACTGCCCTTGTGGGGCGCGCCTAGGAGGACCGGCCAGCCTCCCCCTTGCTCCTTTATATACGGGGGCAGGGGGGCACCCTAGGACACACAAGTTGATCTTTTGGCCGTGTGCGGTTCCCCCTCCACAGTTACACACCTCGGTCATATCGTTGTAGTGCTTAGGCGAAGCCTTGCATCGGTAACTTCATCATCACCGTCGCCACGCCGTCGTGCTGACAAAACTCTCCCTCGACATCAACTGGATCAAGAGTACAAGGGATGTCATCGAGCTGAACGTGTGCTAAACGCGAAGGTGCCGTACATCAGTTGGATCGCGAATACGTTCGACTACATCAACCACGTCAACTAACGCTTCCGCTTTCGGTCTACGAGGGTACGTGGACACACTCTCCCCTCTTGTTGCTATGCGTATCCTAGATAGATCTTGCATGATTGTAGGAATTTTTTTGAAATTACTGCATTCCCCAATAGTTAGAAAGTTGGAGAAACACTTTGAAGGGTTGGAGCTTCACCATGTGCCGCATCTCAAGAACCAAGCAGCCGACGACCTGGCCAAGATGGGTTTCGCACGGAAGCCAGTACCCAAGAATGTGTTCCTGGAACACCTACACTTGCCCCCTATCAAGGAAGATCCTTTTGTGGTAGAGCTCCCGCAGCCAGTCGGACCTTCCAATCCGACTAATGTAGACATTCTCGTAGTAGTTGATCTGGTCCGAGAGGTATTGGTCATCACTCCCGAGTGGAATGAACCATATCTAGCATACTTGCTCCATCAAGATCTGCGAGAGGACGAAGATGAAACCCGCCATATCGTCCGTTGATCCAATGCCTTCACAGTCATGGGAGATCAAGTTTACAAAAAAAGTATGACTAGAGTCATTCAACGATGCATATCCCCAGAAGAAGGGCATCAAATATCGTAAGAGATTCACTCGGGAACATGCGGGCATCATGCGTCCTCTCGGACCTTGGTCGCCAAAGTGTTCAGAGCCAGATTCTATTGGCCCCGAGCCAATGAGGCCACCCGAGACATAGTAGATCAATGCGTTGGGTGCCAGTTTTATGCGAATCAGTCGCACAAGCCATCGTCCGCCCTGAAGACTATCCCCCTCACTTGGCCATTTGTTGTCTGGGGACTCGACATGGTCGGCCCTCTTCTGACCGGGGCGAGTGGCTTCACGCACATGTTGGTGGTAGTGGACAAGTTTACCAAGTTGATCGAGGCCAAGCCCATAAAAAAGCTGGACTTGGCCACCGTGATTCAGTTCATCAGGGAGATCATCTTCAGATTTGGGTTCCCACACAACATCGTCATCGACAACAGGTCTAACTTCGACTCAGACGAGTTTCGTGAGTTCTGCTACACCTAGGGCACTCGAGTTGACTACGCCTCGATGGTGCAACCACAGTCGAATGGACAAGTTGAGAGAGCAAATGGGATCACACTTCAGAGATTGAAACCTCGCCTCATGCCGATCTGACTCACGCAGCAGGAGCCTGGGTGACTGAACTACCATCGGTCCTCTAGGGCTTACGAACGACCCCGAATAGATCCATGAACCGCACCCCATTCTTCATGGTGTATGGGTCAGAGGCAGTCTTACCAAGTGATCTACTTCATAATTCTCATCGAGTGGATCTTTACGCGAAAGCTGAAGCTGAGGAAGCAAGGCAGGATGGCCTAGACCTTCTAGAGGAAGAACGTGAGCTAGCGCTTATAAGATCAACATTGTATCAACAAGATTTACACCGCTACCACGACAGACGCGTCAGAGGGCATGCCTTCCAGGAAGGATACCTGGTCCTCCGAGTGGATCAACAGAAACCTCACAAGATACCACCCCCTTGGGAGGGACCATCTGCCATCTCCAAGATCTTGCACAGTGGAGCATACAAACTGTACAACTTCACCAGAGGAAAAGAAGAGCCCAGAGCTTGGAATGCAGATCTCATTCGCAAGTTTTATACTTAGAATAAAATTCTCCCTTGTAATAGTTAGTCCGAATGAACTTAAATGAATAATGTAACATCCCAAATTTTCAATTTGGAATGTTATACATTAGATCATCATTGCATATCATATTTTATTGCATTTTTGGTTGATCCTAGAAATTCTACGAAACCCAAGGACCCACGAAGAGAGTTGGGGATTTCGTTATTTTCATATTTGAGTTTTCTCAAATTTTGAAAGAGGATCGTTTGGTTTTAATTATTTTTCTCTTTGAATATTTCATATATGAAAATAAAAGAAAGGGGATAAAATGACTTCTCCAAAATAAATAAATATTGTAGGAAAAATAATAAAATCAAATAAGAATTTTATTTGTAGTTTTATTGCAATTTTATTTGAATTAGGAAAAAAATGCATTTTCCAAAATTGCATTAGAGCCCCAAATAAATGTTCACTTTGTCCGCAATATTATTAGAGGACCGTGAAGATTTATTTTGGGATTTTTGGAGTTCGTTTAGTATTTCTTTCGTTAGTTTTTCTGCGTCGGGATTTTTTTTAAAAAAGTAACCGACCTAACCGGGCCGTGTCCGGCTAGGACTCCTGGCCTGGCCGACCTTTATAAACCGGGAATCCCGAGCCCCGTCCTGCCCCGACCCGCCGCCGCCGCCACGCGCCGCTGCCGCTCGCCGCTCGCCGCCGCCGGCGCTCGCCGCCCGCAGCGCGCAGTAGCGCCGCCACCGCCCGCCCCGCGCCGGAGCTGCCGCTGCCGCCGTCGCCGACCCGCCGCTGGGGCCGCTCACCGCCACCATCACGAACCTCGCCGCCGACGAGGTATCCACCACCGCCGCCGGTTTTCGCGAGAAAACTGATCAATTTTTTTGAAACCCTAGGTTTTTTAGATCGGTTCGTTTTTTCCCGGTTTAGTTAAATAGCGGACGTTCGTCCATATGTTCTCTTTAAGGAACGCTCTTCGTCCGTTAGCTGTAGACAAAGAACGTTCGTTCGTTAGCCCGTTCGTCGCGTTTTATTTTCCAGGGTTTTTCCGCGATTATTTTCGATCGCGATTTCTGCCCCGATCTTCGTTTTAGTTTGTCGTTTCGCTCGTTTATTCGATTCAGGTGATTCCAGCGCCTAGATCTTGATCTCGAAGCCCTCTTTCTGTTTAACCAACTTGAACATGGTTTTGGTACTGTAAAATTTGACTTTAGTCCAGATTAGTAAACGGATCTTGTTTCGTTCGTAGTTTGAGTTTCGTTGATCCGTTTGATTTGATTCTTTTTGCAAACCGGGTTTCTTAAGTTGAACTTTCTGGTTAGATCTCTTATTTGAGTTTTACCTGTGCTTCTAGGTGAGTGCTTATGTATGTTATTGTTTGTTTGCGATAGAGTACCTGGAGTGCGAAGCGTGCTACTATGAGTCTCTAGGTTTTGCGGATCATCAGCAAGGAAAGTAACATGTGGGTTTGCGGATCATATCCCTTTATTACCCAGTTTTTATGCATTAGTCTCAACCCTCAAACATTGCATGGTTAGGATCTGAATAACATGTGGGTTTGGGAAGAAGTTGATGAGGTAGAACCTATTGCCCTTTTATTATCAAACCTTTGGGAGTCACTTCTACGTTATGCTTATATTGCTATGCTATGCTCGTAGACGTGGATTGGGTGAGTGTATCCATGATAGATGTGAGTATTGTTAATTAATGGTTAACTTAAGGTGGCTACTTAAATACACATCCTATGGTTCGCCACCCAGACTCAAAGGGATCATAAGATTATTCATGCTAGAAACTTCCGTGTGCAGCCACAAGCCAATATGGGCTCTGGCATAGTTTAGTAAGTTGCGTGAAGCTCTTGAAGAGGTAGACTAGCAGATGTAGTGGGTTGTAGGTGGTACTGTCTACCCAGAGTAGAGAGTTAATGCTTCAGAAAGACTGTGTCTCGAATCTCCGATCATGGATGTCTTCAAGTCTTGTGGGGAAAAGTGCGCAAACCTCTGTAGAGTGTATAAACTAATCATGGTTAGTCGTGTCCCCAGTTATGGACATCTTGAGTATCTGGTTCTTGGATTATCATGTTGCTCTCATCACTCTAAATTAATTTGATTGGGTTAGTGATGATGCTTAATTGGGATTGAGTTGGTGGAACCTTCTCAATGTTTGTCAACCACCATGATAGTTAAATAAAATTTATTCCCTTGTTGTAGGGAAAAATGGGCTTTATGCAAAACTGTAACCATAGAGCTTTCCACCAGACATATATGCATGTAGTGATAGCATTCATTCTGTTCATTACTCTATGTGTTACATTGCCAGCATATTCCATGTGCTGACCCATTTCAGGTTGCAACATTTCATGTTGCAGACTTATCAGACAATGAGTAAGTTGCCATAGGTCGTTGTCGTTCACTCAGCTATGTCGTTGGTGTTGATGGACTCACTTTATCTTCCAAGCCTTCCGCTGTTATTGTTTTTAGATGGCCTTAAGCCATATTATTGTAATAAGTTCTCTTTTGAGACATTCAATGTAATAAGTGTGTGATTGAAACTCTGTTATAAATCCTCAAGTACTGTGCGTGTCAGCATTACCGATCCAGGGATGACACTGATGCATAGAGGCTAGACTGTTTGAGGTCTAGTCGCTATAAGATGGTATCAGAGACCACGCTGACTGTAGGACACGACCACTAAGCTAAAACCCTAGATCACTACTCTCTTCTCATTTCTGACTCCTCTCCTTTTCTACTCTATAGGATGGCGGATGCAAGGAACAAGTTCACGCAACCGGATGAAGACACTCCTTTCGGACGACACCTGAAGGAAGTTACTAGGTACCTGAACATCGGAATACCAAGCTTCACCGGGACCTACATCGCCACTTTACCAGAATAGGAGCGCTGGATGACTCGAGTTCAAGTTCGAGGAAGGACGTTCATGCCAGTCACTTAGCCCATAGAGTTTTCTTTTGATGAACCAACCTGGAGTCTAGGAAAGAGGATGACATCCCACATCACCATGGGATGCATTGGAGAAGTTTACCACAAGGATCTCAAGGATACTATCTACCAGATTTGTGAGTGCTGAGATGAGCAATGGGAGATGATCAACACCAGGAGGGGCAGATCCATTGCAGCTTTCATGCAGGAGTTAAACCAGCACATTCGTCGCTAGGAGAACCAGATGTGCGCAGGCATGATAGATCTGAAGAAGGCAATGATCAGGATCACAGAGCTGGAGGAGGAACTCAAGTCTACATGCGATGGATATGAGGAGGAAATGACGATACTCATGGAGAAGAATGATGATCTGACAAGGAAGCTAGGAGTATTCATGGGAGACCCCGCGCAAGGAGGAGATGACGATGATTCCAAGGACACTCACTCGGAGGACTACATCATCATCGATGACACCGACTTAGACCCCGACGATAGCGATGCTGACTATGTTGATGAAGCTGCAGCAGATATCATGGAGTCTTCCACGGATTAAAACTTCTAGTCGACCACCATATCAGTAGTAGTATTCCCCCATGTATATAGTATAGTCCGAGCACTTTCGTAACGATAGATAGACCGATTGTATGCCCTTGTTTGAATTGATTGAAGTGATATGTTTGTGTTTGTCTCATGTGCATATGGGTAGTGTTTTCCCTTTAGACCTCATTCTATTCTGTCTTCTCACCTTTTCTAAACCCCTCAGATGCCTCTGAGACATCACAATGGATGCGCTTTCCCACCGGAGCTCACTCAGTTGATCCAGCAGCAGAATACCCTGATGCAGCTACTAGTCCAGAATCACAACCAGGGGAACAAGAACAACAACCCACCACCACCACCACCTGTTGATCACCTAGCCTGTTTTCTTAGGATGGATCCGCCGGTGTTTTCTAGTAGCACCGAGCCGATTGTTGCAGATGATTGGCTCCGCAAGATAGGAAGGGAGCTGACCACTGCAGGATGCGCAGATGCGGAGAGAGTGCGTTTTGGCGCACATCATCTTGATTGACCCGCAGCATCATGGTGGGAGAATTTCATAGCCACTTACCCCATCGACACTGTCACATGGGACCAGTTTCAGCAGGCTTTCCGTACTGCCCATGTTCAGCAGGAGCTATGGCCATGAAGAAGCGCGAGTTTCGCAACTTGCGCCAAGGAGGACGCACAATGGGCCAGTATGTGGATGATTTTAGTAAGTTAGCATGTTATGCCCCAGATGACGTCGCTACAGATGCCGCTAAGCAGGAGAAGTTTCTGGAAGGACTGAATGATGAGCTGAGCATGTAGTTGATGGTGGCAACCTTCAACAACTACCAGGAGTTGGTAGATAGAGCTCTCATGATTGAAGGGAAGCAGCAGCAGATTGACAACCACAAGAGGAAGTATGGACAAGGGAAGTACAATTCAGGAGCTCAGCAGAGGCTCCGTTCTACCCCGAACTCGGGAGGACACATTCACCATAACCATGGAGGCCATAATCCCAATGGAGGAAGTTCACATAACCATATTGGCCCCAAGAATGGGAATGGGAATGGAGGAAGAAACGACCAGAACCGTTCCAACCCAGCAACGCCCGCCAAGAAGGATCTAAGTCACATTACTTGTTTAAAGTGCGGGAAGAATGGACATTACACCACGGAGTGTTCTGAATCAAAGAATGGAAATGGCAATGGAAGCTCTGGGAAGAAGCCCAACCCTTTCAACAGGGGACAAGTGAACCACGTTAGCGTGGAGGAGGTTGAAGCGCAACCCGATGTAGTTATAGGTAAGTTTTTGGTTAAGTCATTTACTGCAGTCGTTCTTTTTGATACTGGTGCATCACATTCATACATATCAAGGGGATTTGTGGATAAGTATAACCTACCAACACAAGCCCTTAGGTCACCCATGTTAGTAACCTCGCAAGGAGCAGAGTATATGCCTACCCTATGGTGTGGTCGGTTACCGTTAAGGATTGGTAACTACGTGTTCCCCTCAGACCTAATAGTATTGGAGTCACAAGGACTGGATGTAATATTAGGCATGGATGCTTATCAAAGTATGGAGGGAACATTGACTGCACCAGTAAGTTGATTTTGCTCACTACCCCAGAAGGAAGAAGGATTAAGTATGTATCCCGACATGTGCCGAAGAGGACTCAAGTAAAGTCTTTATCAAGAGTTGTACATGGGGAAGTACCAGTGGTGAAGGATTTCCCTGATGTATTTTTAGAGGAGTTGTCAGGCATGCCACCGGATAGATACATTGAGTTTTTGATTGAGCATTTGCTAGGCACAGGGCCAATATCTAAGAGACCGTATCGGATGCCCGCAAAGAATTTGGAAGAAATTAAGAAGCAGATTAAGGAGTTACTGGATAAAGGTTATATTCTCCCAAGTTCATCACCTTGGGGATCACCAGTGCTTCTAGTGGAGAAGAATGATGGATCATTGAGGATGGTTGTTGATTATCGTGGATTGAATGAAGTAATGATCAAGAACAAGTACCCACTGCCGATGATCAATGATTTGTTTGACCAGTTGCAAGGAGCCAAAGTATTTTCCAAGATCGATCTACAATCAGGATACCACCAGCTGAAGATTTGAGAGCAGGATATACCTAAGACAGCTTTTACCACAAGGTACGGGCTATATGAGTATACCGTTATGTCATTTGGTCTGACTAACGCACCTGCATATTTCATGAACATGATGAAAAAGGTGTTTATGGAGTTTTTGGACAAGTTCGTTGTGGTGTTCATTGATGATATTCTGGTCTACTCAAAGAATGAAGAGGAGCATAAGGAGCATTTGCGTTTGGTACTTGGGAAGCTCAGAGAACATCAGTTATATGCCAAGTTCAGCAAGTGTGAGTTTTGGCTCAAGGAAGTTGGATTTCTCGGACATGTTATATCCAGAGAAGGAACAACAGTAGACCCCACCAAGGTTGTCACTGTGACTAAATGGGAAGCACCCACGTAAGTTGGAGAGATCTGGAGTTTTCTTGGACTCGCAGGATATTACCGGAGGTTCATTGAGAATTTCTCTAAGATTGCAAAGCCCATGACGGAGTTGTTGAAGAAGGACACCAAGTTCAAATGGACTGAGGATTGTGAGGCCAGTTTTCAGGAGTTGAAGAAACGATTGGTTACAGCCCCAGTGTTGATTCTTCCAGATCAACGTAAGGATTATCAAGTGTATTGTGACGCTTCTCGTCGAGGACTTGGAGCAGTGCTTATGCAGGAGGGAAGAGTTGTTTCATATGCCTCACGACAGCTTAAACCACATGAGCTAAATTATGCTACACACGATTTGGAGCTAGCAGCCGTAGTGCATGCATTGAAGACATGGAGACATTTTCTCATCAGAAATCACTGTGAGGTGTACACAGATCACAAGAGTTGGAAGTATATCTTCACATAGAAAGAGTTGAATCTCAGGCAGAGGAGATGGTTGGAGCTCATCAAGGATTACGACATGGAGTTGCATTATCATCCCAGAAAGGTTAATGTAGTAGCCGATGCGTTGAGTCACAAGAGTCATGTCAACACACTTATGACCGGAGAATTAACCAAGGAGTTAGCAGAGGATCTTCGCGAGCTACGTTTGGAAATAGTTCCGAGAGGCTATGTAGCAGCATTGGAAATTCAGTCTACCTTGATGGATAAGATCAGAGAAGCTCAGAAGACTGACAAGGAGATTGCCGAGATAAAGGAAAGGATGAGCAAAGGAAAGGCTAAAGGATTTCGTGAGGATGGGCACGATACCTTATGGTTTGAGGATCGCGTATATGTTCCCAATGACGCCGAGATCAGGAAGTTGATTCTGCAGGAGGCCCATGACTCGCCGTATTCGATTCACCCAGGAAATACCAAGATGTATATGGATTTGAAGGACAGTTTCTGGTGGACCGGGAAAGATATTGCTGAGTATGTAGCGGTATGTGATGTATGTCAGAGAGTAAAGCCAGAGCATCAGAAGCCAGCAGGATTACTACAACCATTGCGGATACCCGAATGGATGTGGGACAAGCTAGGCATGGATTTTATCACGGGATTGCCCAGGACTCGTTCAGGCTATGACTCGATATGGGTTGTAGTCGATCGGTTGACGAAGGTAGCTCATTTCATCCCAGTGAAGACCACTTACACCAGTGCTAAGTTGGCAAAGATATACATGACCAGGATCTTATGTCTGCATGGAGTTCCGAGGACCATTGTATCAGATAGAGGAACTCAGTTTACCTCAAAGTTTTGGAATCAGTTGCATGAGACTTTGGGTACCAGGCTAGAGTTTAGTACAGCCTTCCATCCACAGACAGATGGACAGGCTGAGAGTGTCAATCAAATTCTAGAGGACATGTTGAGAGCTTGTGCGCTAGATTATGGATCTAGTTGGGACGAAAATTTGCCCTATGCAGAGTTCTCTTACAATAACAGTTATCAAGCCAGTCTGAAGATTGCCGCTTTCGAAGCTTCATAAGGAAGGAGGTGCAGGACACCGTTTCTATGGGATGAAGTTGGAGACCGTCAGTTGTTTGGACCAGATTTGATTAAAGAGTCTGAAGAGAAGGTTAAGTTGATTCGCAATAGATTCAAGGTAGCCCAGTCCAGGCAGAAGAGTTATGCGGTTTCTAAACGCAAGGAGCGGTTTCTAAACGCAAGGAGACAGTTTATGAAGTCAGAGATAGAGCGTATCTACGTGTGTCCCCACTTCGAGGAGTTAAGTGTCTTGGAGTCAAGGGAAAGTTAGCACCACATTTTGTGGGACCATACAAAGTTTTGGAGCGTATGGGAGAAGTTGCTACAAGCTGGAATTACCAGAAGGATTGTCAGGAGTTCACGATGTGTTCCTCGTTTCCCAGTTGAAGAAGTGCCATGCAGAGATGGCCGATATTCCTCTCACAGATACAGTGCCACTGGAAGCGATTCAGTTGGATAGCGATTTGACCTATGAGGAGAAACCGGTGAAGATTCTCGAGTTTGCCAGCCGAGTCACACGCAACAAGGTTATCAAGTTCTGCAAAGTTCAGTGGAGCCACTATACCGAGCATGAAGCCACCTGGGAACGAGAGGAAGACCTCCGGAAGGACCACCCGCACCTATTTTCTAGCCAACCCGAATCTCGAGGGCGAGATTCATCTTAAGGGGGGTAGGTTTGTAACATCCCAAATTTTCAATTTGGAATGTTATACATTAGATCATCATTGCATATCATATTTTATTGCATTTTTGGTTGATCCTAGAAATTCTACCCAACTCAAGGTCCCACGGAGAGAGTTGGGGATTTCGTTATTTTTATATTTGAGTTTTCTCAAATTTTTAAAGAGGATCATTTGGTTTTAATTATTTTTCTCTTCGAATATTTCGTATATGAAAATAAAAGAGAGGGGATAAAATGACTTCTCCAAAATAAAGAAATATTGGAGGGAAAAATATTAAAATCAAATAAGAATTTTATTTGGAGTTTTATTGCAAATTTATTTGAATCAGGAAAAAATGCGTTTCCAAAATTGCATTAGAGGCCCAAAAAAGTGTTCACTTTGTCCGCAATATTATTAGAGGACCGTGAAATTTTATTTCGGGATTTTTGGAGTCCGTTTAGTATTTCTTTCGTTAGTTTTTCTGTGTCAGGATTTATCTAAAAAAAGTAACTGACCTAACCGGGCCGTGTCCGGCTAGGACTCCTAGCCCGGCCGGCCTTTATAAGCCGGGAGGCCCGACCCCCCCATCGAAACCATAGCCCCGCCCCGCCCCGACCCCACCGCCACCGCCACACGCTGCCGCCGCTACCGGTCGCCGCGCGCAGCCGCGCCGCCACCGCCTGCCCCATGCCAGAGCCGCCACCGCCGCTGTTCCCCGCCCCGCGCCGGAGCCGCTTGCCACCGCCGTCGCCGACCCCGTCGCCGGTTTCACGAGAAAACCGATCGGTTTTTTTGAAACCCTAGGTTTTTTTAGATCGGTTTGTTTTTTCGGTTTAGTTAAATAGCGAACATTCGTCCGTATGCTCGCTTTAACGAATGTTGTTCGTCCGTTAGCCGCAGACAACGAACGTTCGTTTGTTAGCCTGTTCATCGCGTTTTATTTTCCAGGGTTTTTCCGCGATTATTTTCGATTGCAATTTCTACCGTGATCTTCGTTTTAGTTTATCTTTTCGCTCGTTTATCCGATTCAAGTTATTCAAGCGCCTAGATCTTTGTCTCGAAGCCCTCTTTCTATTTAACCAACTTGAACATGGTTTTGGTACTGTAAAATTTGACTTTAGTCGAGATTAGTAAACGGATCTTGTTTCTTTCATAGTTTGAGTTTCGTTGCTCCGTTTGATTTGATTCTTTTTGCAAACCGGAGTTCTTAAGTTGAACTTTGTGGTTAGATCTCTTATTTGAGTTTTACCCGTTCTTCTAGTTGAGTGCTTATGTGTGTTATTGTTTGTTTGCGATAGAGTACCCGGAGTGCGAAGCGTGCTACTACGAGTCTCTAGGTTTTGCGGATCATCAACAAGGCAAGTAACACTTTGATCATATCCCTTTATTACCCAGTTTTTATGCATCAGTCTCAACCCTCAAACATTGCATGGTTAGGATCTGAATAACATGTGGGTTTGGTAAGTAGTTGATGAGGTAGAACCTATTGCCCTTTTATTATCAAACCTTTGGGAGTCACTTCTACGTTATGCTTATATTGCTATGCTATGCTCGTAGACGTGGATTAGGTGAGTGTATCCATGACAGATGTGAGTATTGTTAATTAATGGTTAACTTAAGGTGGATACTTAAATACACATCTGGGTGGATTGGTTGAGGCACCCTGGAGTAACCGGTGGTTGTCAGGGCACCCGGAGAATCTAGTGTTGTCCTAGGATATCCCGGAGTACCCGTGTGATCATCCTACGGTTCGCCACCCAGGCTCAAAGGGATCATAAGATTATTTATGCTAGAAACTTATGTGTGCAGCCACAAGCCAATATGGGCTTTGGCATAGTTTAGTAAGTTGCATGAAGCTCTTGAAGAGGTAGATTAGCAGATGAAGTGGGTTGTGGGTGGTACTGTCTACCCAGAGTAGAGAGTTAATGCTTCAGAAAGACTGTGTCTCGAATCTTCGATCATGGATGTGTTCGAGTCTTGTGGGGAAAAGTGCGCAAACCTCTGTAGAGTGTATAAACTAATCATATTTAGCCGTGTCCCCGGTTATGGACATCTTGAGTATCTGGTTCTTGGATTATCATGTTGATCTCATCACTCTAAATTAATTTGATTGGGTTAATGATGATGCTTAATTGGGATTGAGTTGGAGGAACCTTCTCGATGTTTGTCAACCACCATGATAGTTAAATAAAATTTATTCCGTTGTTGTAGGGAAAAATTGGCTTTATGCAAAACTGTAACCATGGAGCTTTCCACCAGCCATATATGCATGTAGTGGTAGCAATCATTCTGTTCATTACTCTATGTGTTACATTGCCAGCATGTTCCATGTGCTGACCTGTTTCGGGCTGCAACATTTCATGTTACAGACGTTTCAGACGACGAGTAAGGTGTCATAGGTCATTGTCGTTCACTCAGCTATGCCGTTGGAGTTGATGGACTCACTTTATCTTCCAAGCCTTCCGCTGTTATCGTTTTTAGATGGCCTTAAGCCATATTATTGTAATAAGTTCTCTTTTGAGACATTCGATGTAATAAGTGTGTGATTGAAACACTGTTATAAATCCCCAAGTACTGTGCGTGTCAGCATTACCGATCCAGGGATGACACTGATGCACAGAGGCTAGACTCTTTGAGGTCTGGTCGCTACAAATAAAAGTCTCACTTTTTCCATATATCGTCTAGTTCGGCCTACGGTCGCATCTCACTCAGGTGATTAATCGCATTCAGAAACTAACACACCTCGAGTGGGTGAAAAGGTGAGAGAGCTTAGCCGTGAACCAAATTTTGCCTAAGCTAAAAAATAATCCAAGTGGGATCCGCTCCACACTTGGGGGCTTATCCGCGAACTAGCTTTCAACTAAGTTAAAAAACAGTCCTAGTGAGGATTTGCTCCACACTCGGGGACTTAGCCGCGAACTAGCTTTTGCCTAAGTTAAAAAACAATCTGAGTGAGGGATCCGCTCCACACTCGGGGGCTTATCCACGAACCAGCTTTCGCCTAAGTTGAAAAACAATTCGAGTGAGGATTCGCTCCACACTCAGGGGCTTAACCATGAACCGGCTTTTGCTTAAGTTAAAAAACAATCCGAGGGGATTAGCCGCGAACCAGGTTTCGCCTAAGTTAAAAAACAATCCGAGTGAGGATCCACTCCACACTCGGGGGCTTAGCCGTGAACTAGCTTTTGCCTAAGTTAAAAAACAATCCGAGTGAGGATCCTCTCCACACTCGGGGGCTTAGCCGTGAACCAGCTTTTGCCTAAGTTGAAAAACAATCTGAGTGAGGATCCGGTGCACACTTGGGGGCTTAGCCGTGAATCATCTATCGCCTAAGTTAAAAAACAATCCGAGTGAGGATCCGCTCCACACTCGGGGGCTTAGCCGTGAATCAACTTTCGCCCAAAGTCAAACAAAACACAAATCAAATAAAAACGCAAAGGGTTCCAAATTAAAGTTCTGAACTGTACGAATGTCTCCAAGGCAAAACAAGCCCAAATGCTCGGCAAAGTATATCATTTCATCAACCACCCGGCATTCCGGTTCAAATCTAACCAAGTGTTTTAAAGCTTCAGACGGAGGGGGATCGACGAAGGTCTCTAGATCGATCCCATGGGTTATGCGATTGGCGGCTTCAGCTAAGGTCTCCGTAAAGTCCTCAAACTTGAGGTTCTTCTTGTTCACCACTCGGAGGTTCTTCGGCTTCTCTTCGTTCACGTTCTTGCAATAAACATGGACGAGTGACGGCGCCACATTAGCACCACTCCGGGCACCAGATTTCTTCCAAGCCTTCACCCGAGCGGGATTATCGTTCAGTTGCGTCAGCATCGACTCCAGGTCCTTCTGAGTCCCTTCACCCGACTCCAACTCCTCGTCAATCTGACCCGCTGCACCTTCTGCCCGAGTGATGAAGCCCAATGCATTCTCCAAGCGATCTTCAAGCCGAGGATGGCAAGGCTGGCGTTGTCAGCTGATACGTCTCCATCGTATCTACTTTTCCAAACTCTTTTGCCCTTGTTTTGGACTCTAATTTGCATGATTTGAATGGAACTAACCTAGACTGGCGATGTTTTTAGAAGAATTGCCTTTGTGTTATTTTTATGCAGAAATAAAAGTTCTCGGAATGACCTGAAAATTTACAGAGAATATTTTTGGAATATATAAAAAATACTGGCAAAAGAATCAACCAGAGGGGGTCCACCCATTAGCCACAAGCCTGGGGGCGCCCCCTAGGGCATGCCCTGGTGGCTTGTGGGCCCCCTGGACCTCCTCCGACCCTAACTCCAACTCTATATATTCACATTCGGAGAGAACAAAATCAAAGAGAAATATTCATCGCATTTTACGATACGGAGGCGCCGCCGCCTCCCGTTCTTCATCGGGAGGGCTGATCTGGAGTCTGTTCGGGGCTCCGGAGAGGGGGATTCATCATCATCACCAACCATCCTCCATCATGAATTTCATGATGCTCACTGCCGTGCGTGAGTAATTCCATCATAGGCTTACTGGACGGTGATGGGTTGGATGAGATTTATCATGTAATCGAGTTAGTTTTTTAGGGTTTGATCCCTAGTATCCACTATGTTCTGAGATTGATGTTGCTATGACTTTACTATGCTTAGTGCTTGTCACTAGGGCCCAAGTGCCATGATTTCAGATCTGAATCTATTATGTTTTCATGAATATATTTGTGTTCTTGATCCTATCTTGCAAGTTGTAGAGACCTATTACGAGTTATGATCCGCATACCCCAAGGTGACAGTAATTGGAATTCTTTTCGGTGATTACTATAGTTTGAGGAGTTCATGTGTTCACTAAGGGATAATGCTTTGGTTAGGTTCTCTATTAAAAGGAGGCCTTAATATCCCTTAGTTTCCACTAGGATCCCACTGCCACAGGAGGGTAGGACAAAAGATGTCATGCAAGTTCGTTTCCATAAGCACGTATGACTATATACGGAATACATGCCTACATTATATTGATGAATTGGAGCTAGTTTTGTGTCACCCTAGGTTATGACTGCTGAATATCATCCATTATTGCTGATCCATTGCCTACGAAATTTTCACATATTGATATTTGCTAAGTTACTTTGTTGCTACTTCTATTACAATCACTACAAAACTGCTACTGTTACTTTTGCCACTATTACCATTAGTCGTTACTTCCATACGACTTTGCTGTAGATATTAAGTCTTTCAGGTCTGTTTGAATTGACAACTCAGCTGCTAATACTTGAGAATATTCTTTGTCTCCCCTTGTGTCTAATCAATAAATTAGGGTTGAATACTCTACCCTCTAAAACCATTGTGATACCCTATGCTTGTGGGTTATCAAGACCTTTTTCTGGCACCGTTGCCGGGGAGCATAGCTCTATTCTCTAAGTCACTTGGGATATATATATATATATATATTCATCACTATGAGGAATTTGAAATATACTAGAACCAAGATTTTCCCCTCTACTACGAGGGGAGATAAGGAACGGCCATCTAGCTCCGCACTTGATTCACCTTCTGTTTTGAGTAAACTTGCGACACCTACATTCGCTATTGATTCCGTTATGTCGCATGTTATTGACGATGCTACTTCTAGTGTGAATGATGCTTATGATGCTACTACTTTGCTTGATAAAACTGTGCCACTGGGTGAATTACTTGATGAACACCTTGCTAGAGTTATAACTATTGATTATGGTGAAGATGATGATACTTCTGAAATCGATGAAATTACTGAAACTGAACACTTTGAGACACCTGTTAGACCTAGCTCTCCTAGATATGAATTGCCTATTATGCCTGAGGGTTATGTTATGGATGTAGAGGTAGCTAGGGATTTTCTTCCTTGTAAGGACAGAGATGATCTTAAGACATTATTATGCAAGTGGAAAGAAAAATCATTGAATGCTAGAATGCAATATGATCCTAAGTTTGCTACTTCACCCACCTTTTGTACTAATAAGGATTATGAATTCTCCGTCGATCCTGAGTTAATTACGTTGGTTGAATTTGACCCTTTTCATGGTTACGAATCTGAAACTGTTTTGGCACATCTCACTAAATTGAATGATATAGCCACCCTATTTGCTCATGAGGAAATTTTTTGCTGTTACTATTCTTAAGTTGTTTCCTTTCTCGTTAAAGGGTGATGCTAAGTTATGGTTTGATTCTCTTGCTCTTGGTTGTGTGCGTAGTCCCCACGATATGATTCACTACTTCTCTAAAAAATATTTCCCTACCCATAATAAACAAGCTGCTTTAAAGGAAACGATTAAATTTGTGCAAATTGAAGAAGAGAGTATCTCGCAAGCTTGTGGGAGGCTTCTCCAATTACTTAATTCTTTGCCTGATCATCCTCTCAAGAAAAATGAAATACTTGATATATTTTATAATGGACTAACCGATGCTTCTAGGGACCACCTAGATAGTTGTGCTAGGTGTGTTTTCAGGCAACGAACTGTTGAGCAAGCTGAAGTGCTATTGAATAATATATTGAGTAATTATAATGATTGGACCCTTCCTGAACCAACTCCTAAGCCAACTCCGGATAAAGGAGGTATTCTATTTCTCAGTCCTGAAGATATGCAAGAGGCAAAGAAATCTATGAAAGAAAAAGGTATTAAAGCTGAAGATGTTAAGAATTTACCAGCTATTGATGAAATACATGGTCTTGATAACCCGACACAGGTAGTAGAGGTAAACTATCTCTATAGATTTGATGAAGGTGATATTCCTCATAATAAGTCTGCTAGTCAATGCTTGGATGAGTTTGATAACTTTATTGTTAAACAAGAAAAATTCAAAGCTTATGTTAGTAGACAATTCAAACGTAATGCTTATATGCTTGATTGCTTGGGTGATTATATGAGTAGAATTGTTAATGATCTTAATATTATTAGCAAGCATGCTTCCATGGTGAAAACTCAAGTAGAACAAGTTCTCAAAGCTCAGAATGATTTTTTGAGTGAGTTGAATAGTAAGAACAATGATAATGTTGTTAGGGTTATGATTAGAGGTGGTAAAATGACCCAGGAACCTTTGTATCCTGTGGGCCATCCTAAACGAATTGAGCAAGATTCTCAGAGAATTAATACAGATGCACCTGGTCCTTCTAAAAGGGAAAATATAGGTCATAGGTGTAACATCCCAATTTTCAATTTGGATGTTATACATAGATCATCAAATGCATATCATATTTATTCTTGCATTTTGGTTGAGATCCTAGAAATCTTAAGCAACTCAAGGACCCACGGAGAGAGTTGGAGGTTTCACAAAATTCATATTTGAGTTTTATTCAAATTTGAAGAAAAGGATCAATTTGGTTTTATTATTTTTCTTTCCAATTACTTCCAATATTAAAATAAATGAGAGAAGATAATATGACTTCTTCAAATTCAGAAAAATATTGGAGAAAGAATTTTAAAATCAAATTATGATTTGTATGATATTTTATTTGCTATTTTATTTGAATTAGAAAAATATGCATTTTTTCTTTCAAAATTGCAGTTTTGGGCCAGAAAAATGTTCAGTTTGTTCTAAATATTTTATTTAGACGGTGAAAATTGTTTTTGGCATTTTTATAATTTTTTTATGTTTTATTAGGATTTTCTCTTCGGGCGAAATTTATTTGTTAAAACAAAAATCTCCGTCACCCGACTGGGCCAACGGCCCAGCCGAGCGGGCCGAAGCACAGCAGCCGCCGCCGCCTTGCCCGCGCGCCGCCGTGGAGCGGCCGGACTCCCGAAGGAGTCCGCCTCGCCGCCGCCGCCGACCCCCTCTCCAAGTCGGAGTGCTCGGGGGGGGGGGGAGGGGTGCGTGGGTGGGCTTTTTAAAGCCGCCCGAGGCCGCCGCCTCCCACACGTGTCCCGCGCCGCCGCTGCCATTAGCCACCGCCGCCTCCGCTAGACGCCGCCGCCGCAAGCTTCGCCGCCGCCCGCGCCGTTGCCCGCCACTGCCAGACGCCACCGCCGCCCGCGCGGGATCCCGCCGGAGCCACCTGCCGTCGCCGTTTGACGGCCCGCCCCATTGACCGGTATAAAACTGCTCGGTTCGCAGGTTCACTTCAATTTTTCTCGGTTTTCCAGATCGGTTTTTTAGGTTTTATTTATTTAGCGTATGTTCGTCCGTTCGTTCGTTTTAACGAACGTTGTTCGCCGGTTAGGTTCAGACAGCGAATGTTCGTTCGTCAATCTTTTCGTTTTATTTTGTTTTCGACCTGGACTTTTCCGCGATGATTTTTATCGTGATTCAGCCCCTCATTTTCAAACTAGTATAACTTTTTATTCGTTTATCCAAATTAGATGAAACCAGCGCCAAAATCTTCGTCTTGAAGCCCTCTTTCTAGTTAATCAACTTGAATATGACTTTGGTACTGTAAAATTTGACTTTATTCCAGATTAGTAGACGATCTTGTTTCGTTCATATTTTGGGTTTCGTTGCTCCGTTTGAGTTGAATCTTTTTGCGAATCGTAGCTAATCACATGTACCTACTGTTAAGATAAAATTCATATGTTAATACTGCTGTTAGGTTTTGACTCTTGTTAGTTTAAGCCGCTGCTTGTCTCAAGTTTGATTTGGATCTTTTCCCGAGTTTTCTCGTGGTTTGTTTGAGTGATTGCTTATGATGCTATTGTTTGTCTACGCTAGATTACCCGGAGTGCGAAGCTTGTTACTACGAATCTCTAGAGTTTGCAGATCGTCAGCAAGGCAAGTTACACTTTGATCATACTCTTTTATACCCAGTTTTTACTATGCATTAGTTCTGCCCCACAAATAATTGCATTGGTAGGATTGGGAACATGTGGTTTTGGTTGTAGTGCTTGAGGTAGGAACCTAATACCTTTTGATCACCCTAAGAATATAGGTTATGCTTATTACTTCTTAGCCATGCTCGTAGACGGGGATTGGTTCGTGATTCACACATGGAAGTTGAGAGTTATTTTAATTATGGATAACATTAAGGTGGCAACTTAAATACACAACTAGGTGGATTGGTTGAGGCACCTGGGGAACCCACTGTTGCTTGTTTTTGGAAGTCCCGGGGTTACCGTGTGATTATCCTATGGAATGCCACCCGAGCTCAAAGGGATCATAAGATTATTCATGCTAGAAACTTCCGTGTGCAGCCACAAGCCATTATGGGCTCTGGCATAATTGAGTATGTTGTGTGAACTCTTGAAGAGGTAGACTAGCAGATGTAGAGGGATGTAGGTGGTACTGTCTACCTAGAGTAGAGAGTTAATGCTTCAGAAAGGCTATGTCTCGATCATCCGATCATGGATGCGGTCGAGTCCTGTGGGGAAAAGTGCGCAAACCTCTGCAGAGTGTATAAACTAATCATGGTTAGCCGTGTCCCCAGTTATGGACGTTTTGAGTATCTAGTACTTGAATCTATTGATGTGATCTCATCATGTTACTCTAATTAATTATGATGTTGGGTTAATGATGATACCTTTAATTAGGATTTGAGTTGGGGTTACCTTCTCAAATGATGGGCAACATGGGAGTAGTTAAATAAATTTATCCCTTTGTTGTAGGGAAAAACTAGCTTTATGCAAAATCATGAAACTTAGAGCCTCCACCAGCCAAATATTGCATCTAGATATAGTCTTTGCATTATCATTGCTTTATAGTGTAACTATGCCAGCATATTCCATGTGCTGACCCGTTTCGGGCTGCAATGTCTTATGTTGCAGACTACTCAGACAACGAAAAAGGTGTGATAGGTCGTTGTTTTGCACTCAGCTATGCCGTTTAAGTTGATGGACTAGTTTACCTTCGAAGCCTTTCGCTATTATCTAGTTTAGATGGCCTTCAACCATGATTTATTTATGTAATAATACTCTTTATGAGGACTCGATGTAATAAGTGTGTGATTGAAACCCAGTTATATTTTCTCAAGTACTGTGCGTGTCAGCATTACCGATCCAGGGATGACACTGATGCACAGAGACTCGGCCGTTTGAGGTTTGGTTGCTACAAGATGGTATCAGAGCACATGCTGACTGTAGGACATGACCACTAGAATGAGCCACATGATTTCTCTTCTCTACTCATTTCTAATTCTCCTCTCTTTCTACTCTACAGATGGCGAATCCCAGGAACAAGTTCACTCAGCCGGCTGACGACACCCCTTTCGGAAAACATTTGAAGGAAGTCACTAAGTATCTGAACATTGGATTATCAAGCTTCACGGGGACTTTCTCTACATCTGTACCGGAAGAGGAGGGCTGGAAGATCAGAGTCTAGATACCTGGGAGAACCTTTGCACCAACAACGGAGCCCATTGATTTCTACTTGGATGCACCAAGCTGGAGTATTGGAAACAGCATGGCCGTACATATCACCTTTGGACGCATATGTGAGGTGTATCTCAAGGAGCTGGAGAATATCGTTTACCACATATGTGGCCGCCGAAATGACAAATGGGAGATGATTCGTACCAGGAGGGATGGATCAATTGCAGCTTACATTCAAGAGATGGGAGATCATATTCCTCGATAGGAGAATCAACAAATTATCCACATGAAGAAGATCAAGAAACTGGTGAGGAGGACCAACGAGCTGGAAGAGGAGATCAAATCTACATGTGATGGATACGAGGAGGAGATTGCTATATTGGTAGAAAAGAATGACGACCTAACAAGGAAGCTAGGAGTATCATGGGAGACCCCGCGCCAAAGAAGGACAACTAGCCAGGGGACTACATCATCCTCGATGACACCGACTCCGACCCTGATAGCGATGATGACTACGTTGATGAAGCTGGAGCAGATATTATGGAGTCTTCTTCTAATGAAAATTTCTAGACGACCACCATTGTAATTAGTAGATTTTCCCTCCAAGAAGTTGCAACGATCGAGTTTGTAGTTATAGGTTAGACCGTTTTGTGTGATCTTGTGTGCTATTGATTGAAGTGAAATTGATTGTGTTTGTCTCATGAGCATTATGGGTAGTGAATCTCTCTTAGGCCCCTATTCTATTCTGTTTCTCACCCCTTCTAAACCCATCAGATGCCTCCGAGACATGACAATGGATTTGCCTTCCCACCGGAGCTCACTCAGTTGATCAAGCAGCATAATACCTTGATGCAGCTTTTAGTCCAGAACCAGAACCAAGGCAACTACAACAACAATCCACCACCTCCACCCCCTGTTGACCACCTAGCCCGTTTCCTAAGGTTGAATCCGCCGGTGTTCTCTAGTAGCACCGAACCGATTATTGCAGATGATTGGCTCCGCAAGATTGGAAGAGAGCTAACCACTGCAGGATGCACATATGCGGAGAGAGTGTGTTTTGCCGCACACCAGCTTGATGGACCCGCAGCATCATCGTGGGAGAATTTCACAGCCACTTACCCCATTGACACTGTTACATGGGATCAGTTTCAGCAGGTTTTCCGCACTGCCCATGTTTTAGCTGGAGCTATGAGCATGAAGAAGTGCGAGTTCCGCAACTTGTGCCAAGGAGGACGTACAATGGGCCAGTATGTGGATGAGTTTAGTAAGTTAGCATGCTATGCCCCTGATGACGTAGCTACAGATACTGCTAAGCAAGAGAAGTTTCTAGAAGGACTGAATGATGAGCCGAGCATGTAGTTGAGGGTGGAAACATTCAAAAACTACCCGGAGCTGGTAGATAGGGCTCTTATGATTGAAGGCAAGCAACAACAGATTGATAATCGCAAGAGGAAGTATGGACATGGGAGGTATACTATGGGAGCCTAGCAGAAGCCCGGTATTCCCCGTACTCGGGAGGACATACCCACAACCATGGAGGACACACGCACAACAGAGCAACTTCGCACAACCATAGTGGCACCAGGAATGGCAATGGGAATGGAGGAAGCAGCAGCCAGAACCGTTCCAACCCTTCAACACCATCCAAGAGGTATCTGAGCCACGTTACATGTTTCAAGTGCCAGAAGACAGGACATTAGGCTAATGAATGTCCTGACGCAAAGAATGGAAATGACAATGGGAGTTCTGCCAAGAAGCCCAACCCTTTCACCAAAGGTTAGGTGAACCACATCAGCGTGGAGGAGATTGAGGATCAGCCCGACGCAATTGTCGGTAAGTTTTTGATTAATGCATTTACCACACTTGTTCTTTTCGATATTGGTGCATAAAATTCATACATATCAAGGGGATTTGTGGATAAGTATAACCTGCTAACCCAAGCCCTTAGGTCACCCATGTTAGTAAGCTCGCCAGGAGCAGAGTATATGTCTAGCCGATGGTGCGATCGGTTGCACTTAAGGATTGGTAATTATGTGTTTCCCTCGGACCTAATAATCTTGGAGTCACAATGATTGGATATAATATTAGGCATGGATTGGTTATCAAAGTATGGAGGGAACATTGATTGTGCTAGTAAGTCGATATTCCTTACCACCCCAGAAGGAAGAAGGATCAAGTATGTATCCCGACATGTGCCGAAGAGGACTCAAGTGAATTCCTTATCAGGAGTTGTACAGGAGGAAGTACCAGTGGTGAAGGATTTCCTCGACGTATTTCCAGAGGAGTTACCAGACATGCCACTGAATCGAGAGATTGAGTTTTTGATTGAGCTATTGCCAGGCACTGGGCCAATACCAAAGAGACCGTATCGGATGCCCGCCAAGGATCTGGAGGAAATTAAGAAGCAGATTAAGGAGTTACAGGATAAGGGTTACATACGACCAAGTTCATCACCTTGGGGAGCTCGAGTGCTTCTAGTGGAGAAGAAGGATGGATCATTAAGGATGAAGTGATGATCAAGAACAAATACCCTCTGCCGATGATCAATGATTTGTTTGACCAGTTGCAAGGAGCTAAAGTTTTCTCTAAGATAGATCTTCGATCGGGTTATCACCAGTTGAAGATTCGAGAGCAGGATATACTTAAGACAGCCTTTACCACAAAGTACGGGCTATATGAGTATACCGTTATATCATTTGGTCTGACTAACGCGGCTGCCTATTTCATGAACATGATGAACAAAGTGTTTATGGAGTTTTTGGATAAGTTCGTCATGGTGTTCGTTGATGATATATTGGTCTACTCAAATAACGAAGAGGAGCATAAGGAGCATTTGCGTTTGGTACTTGAGAAGCTCATAGAACATTAGTTGTATGCCAAGTTCAACAAGTGTGAGTTTTGGTTAAAGGAAGTTGGATTTCTCGGACATGTTATATCCGGAGAAGGAATAACAGTAGACCCTACCAAGGTTGTTTCTGTGACTAAATGGGTGGCACCCACATCAGTCAGAGGGATCAAGAGTTTTCTTGGACTTGCAGGATATTATCGGAGGTTCATTGAGAATTTCTCCAGGATTGCAAAGCCCATGACGGAGTTATTGAAGAAGGACACCAAGTTCAAATGGACTGAGGAGTGTGAAGCTAGTTTTCAGGAGTTGAAGAAACGTTTGGTTACAGCCCCAGTGCTGATTCTTCCAGACCAACGAAAGGACTATCAAGTGTATTGCGACGCTTCACGTCGAGGACTTGGAGCCATAATTATGCAGGAAGGAAGAGTTGTTTCATATGCCTCACGATAGCTTAAACCTCATAAGTTGAATTATCCTACGCATGATTTGGAGTTAGCATTCGTAGTGCATGTGGTGAAGACATGGAGACATTTCCTCATCGGAAACCATTGTGAGGTATACACAGATCATAAGAGTTTGAAATATATCTTCACGCAGAAGGAGTTGAATCTCAGGCAAAGGAGATGGTTAGAGCTCATTAAGGATTATGATATGAAATTACACTATCATCCTGGAAAGGCCAATGTAGTAGCAGATGCATTGAACCGCAAGAGTTATGTTAATACGCTCATGAATGGAGGATTACCCAAGGAGTTAGCACATGATCTTCGTGAGCTATGTTTGGAAATAGTCCCGAGAGGTTATGTAGCAGCATTAGAAATTCAGTCCACTTTGATGGGTAAGATCAGAGAAGCCCAGAAGATTGACAAGGAGATTTCTGAGATAAAGGAAAGGATGAGCAAAGGAAAGGCTAAAGGATATCGTGAGGATGAGCATGACACTTTATGGTTTGAGGATCGCGTTTATATGCCTAATGACCCCGTGATCAGGAAGTTAATTCTGCAGGAGGCCGGACATTCGCCGTATTCAATTCACCCAGGAAACACTAAGATGTATCTGGATTTGTAGGAAAGTTTCTGGTGGATAGGAATGAAGAAGGATATTGCCGAGTATGTAGCAGTATGTGATGTATGTCAGAGAGTTAAGGCAGAGCATTAGAAGCCAGCTAGATTGCTACAGCCATTGTCGATACCCGAATGGAAGTGGGATAAGCTTGGCACGGATTTTATCACTGGATTGCCCAAGACTCGTTCAGGCTATGACTCTATCTGGGTTGTAGTCGATCATTTAACGAAAGTAACTCATTTCGTCCCGGTGAAGACCACCTATACAAGTGCTAGGTTGGCGAAGATATACGTAACCAGGATCGTATGTCTGCATGGAGTTCCGAGGACCATTGTATCAGATAGAGGAACCCAGTTTAGCTTAAAGTTCTGGAATCAGTTGCATGAGACCTTGGGTACTAGGCTAGAGTTTAGTACAACCTTTCATCCACAGACAGATGGACAGACCAAGAGAGTCAATCAGATTCTGGAGGACACGTTGAGAGATTGTGCGCTATATTATGGATCTAGTTGGGATGACAATTTTCCGTATGCAGAGTTCTCTTATAACAACAGTTATCAAGCCAGTTTAAAGATGGCCCATTTCGAAGCTTTGTACGGAAGGAGGTGCAGGACACCGTTATTGTGGGATGAAGTTGGAGATCGACAGTTGTTCGGACCAGATTTAATCAAAGACTTTGAAGAGAAGGTTAAGTTGATTCACGACAGACTCAAGGTAGCCCAGTCCAGGCAGAAGAGTTATGCGGATTCGAAATGCAAGGAGACAGTTTATGAAGTCAGAGATAGTTTATCTTTGTGTGTCCCCGCTTCGAGGAGTTAAGCATTTTGAAGTTAAGGGAAAGTTAGCACCATGTTTTGTGGGACCATACCGAGTTTTGGAACATATGGGAGAAGTTGCATACAAGCTGGAATTGCCAGAAGGATTGTCAGGAGTTCACGATGTGTTTCACATTTCCCAGTTGAAGAAGTGCCACGCAGAGATGACCG
This sequence comes from Triticum aestivum, assembly GCF_018294505.1. NCBI lineage: Eukaryota > Viridiplantae > Streptophyta > Magnoliopsida > Poales > Poaceae > Triticum > Triticum aestivum. The sequence goes on from NC_057801.1 coordinate 275,363,762, forward strand.
ATATTCCTCTGAGAGATACAGTGCCACTGGAAGTGATTCAGTTAGATAGTGATTTGACTTATGAGGAGAAGCCAATTAAGATTCTCGAGTTTTCTAGCCGAGTTACTCGCAACAAGGTTATCAAGTTTTGCAAAGTTCAGTGGAGCCACCATACCGAGGAGGAAGCCACCTGGGAGCGAGAGGAAGATCTTCATAGAGACCACCCAAACCTTTTTGCTGACCAACCCGAATCTCGAGGGCGAGATTCATCTTAAGGGGGATAGGTTTGTAACATCCCAGTTTTCAATTTGGATGTTATACATAGATCATCATATGCATATCATATTTATTCTTGCATTTTGGTTGAGATCCTAGAAATCTTAAGCAACTCAAGTACCCATGGAGAGAGTTGGAGGTTTCACAAAATTCATATTCGAGTTTTACTCAAATTTGTAGAAAAGAATTTGGTTTTGTTATTTTTCTTTCCAATTACTTCCAATATTAAAATAAATGAGAGAAGATAATATGACTTCTTCAAATTCAGAGAAATATTGGAGAAAGAATTTTAAAATCAAATTATGTTTTTTCTGGTATTTTATTTGAATTAGAAAAATATGCATTTTTTTCAAAATTGCATTTTTAGGCCAGAAAAATGTTCACTTTGTTCTAAATATTTTATATAGACGGTGAAAACTGTTTTTGGCATTTTGTATATTTTATTAGGATCTTCTCTTCTGGCGAAATTTATTTTAAAAAATATCTTCGTCGCCTGACTGGGTTAACGGCCCAGCCGAGTGGGCCGAAGCCCAGCAGCCGCCGCCACCTTGCTCGCGCGCCGCAGTGGAGCGGCCGGACTCCCGAAGGAGTCCGACTCGCCGCCGCCGCCGTCGACCCCCTCTCCAAGTCGGAGTGCTCGGGGGGGGGGGGGGGCTTTTTAAAGCCACCGAGGCCGCCGCCTCCTTCCCAAGTCGCCCCGGCTGCATCCCGCATGCCTTCCATGCGCCGCCGCCGCCTCCCGCACGCCTCCCGCGCCGCCGCCGCCCTTAGCCACCGCCGTTGCTCGCACTAGCCGCAGCCGCCGCTGCTGCCGCCGCCTCCGCTAGACGCCGCCGCCGCCGCAAGCTTCGCCGCTACCCGTGCCATCGCCCGCCACCGCCAGACGCCGCTGCCGCCCGTGCCGGATCCCACTGGAGCCGCCCGCCGCCGCCGTTTGACCGCCCGCCCCGTTGACCGGTATAAAACTGCCCGGTTCGCCGGTTCACTTCGGTTTTCCAGATCGATTTTTAGGTTTTATTTATTTAGCGGACGTTCATCCGTTGGTTCATTTTAATGAACGTTGTTCACTGGTTAGGTTCAGACTGCGAACGTTCGTTCCTTAGTCTTTTCGTTTTATTTTGTTTTCGGCCAGGGACTTATCCGTGATGATTTTTATCGCGATTCAGCCCCTGATTTTCAAACTAGTATAACTTTTTAGTCGTTTATCCAAATCAGATGAAACCAGCGCCAAAATCTTCGCATCGAAGCCCTCTTTCGAGTTAATCAACTTGAACATGATTTTGGTTCTGTAAAATTTGAATTTAGTCCAGATTAGTAAACGATCTTCTTTCGTTCGTATTTTGGGTTTCGTTGCTCCGTTTGAGTTGAATCTTTTTGTGAATCATAGCTAATCAGATGTAACTACTGTTAAGATCAAATTCACATGTTAATATTGCTGTTAGGTTTTTACTCTTGTTAGTTTAAGCCATTGCTTGTCTCGAGTTTGATTTGGATCTTTTCTCGAGTTTTCTCGTGTTTCGTTTGAGTGATTGCTTATGAATGCTATTGGTTTCTCGTGTTTCGTTTAAGCATCACTACGGGTGAGAAGGTCTCATCGTAGTAACCTCCTTGAACTTGTCGAAAACCTTTCGCGACAAGTTGAGCTTTGTAGACAGTAACATTACCATCAGCGTCAGTCTTCTTCTTGAAGTTCCATTTATTCTCTATGGCTTGGTGTGACACTCCAAAATTTTTACTTTGGTTTTCAGCAAAAACTTTGTGGTTTTTGAAAAAAGGCCATTTAAAATTTTCCAGAAAACCTTCCTCTTAAGAAACTTTCTTTTCTTTGGCAAGGTTTTTATTCTGGCTTCAAACTTTGGTGTTTGACCTTTTGAAACTCCTTCTCTGTTGGTTCTCTCTCAAAATTATTTTTGGGAGTTTAATCTTTTTCTTTTAAAAAGAAACTCCATGAAATTTGGGATTTTCATATCTTGGAACCACCATGGCTTGGCATTCTGGCCCATGTGGTAAAACCCCTCCAAAGCCTCCCCTACAACTTGTGATCAACCTAAATTCTCTGTCCCAACTAATCCAAACTGGTTTTGGATTTTTATTCCAATTATTTTTCCCTCAATTCAATTCTGAAAATTATTTGGGGCCTGAGAGATTCTCAAAGCAAGTGCCCTATTGCATTTGAGTTTTGACCTCAAACCAATTCTCCTGGATTGTCCTTTGAACCCACAACCCAGAACCATCTTGATCCACTCCTCCTCTTTTCAAATTTTTCAAAATTCAGTCTCTGCAAGTTTGGACCAGATTTGCCAAATTTGGTGAAATTCATATCTACACTCCTCCAAAAATTCCACCAAAATTCAGGCAGCCTATTTGAGCAAGGAGAAGCCACTCCACCAAAAATCAGCTCAAGGAAAAATCACCAGAGGCCAATTTCATTCGGTCGAACACCTGGTGGGCACTGTTACTGTTCATAGTTCAGAAAATTCAGTTTTCAGTGTCATCTTCAGTCCGTCAGTTTCAGTCACGCGGCCATAGTGCCCTTGGCACGTTCCTCGCCGCCTCTTCCTCTTGTCCGAAGCTGCACACGCGTGCGTGGAGCCTTCCTGGCGTCGGTAGCGCGCTGGCTCGCCCTCGCCGGCGTCTTCTGCGGCGTCGGGACCTCCCGTGGCGGCCGACAGGAGGCACACCACGGCAGAACGCCGTTCCGCGCCGCCCATCGCTCCCTGGCTCTCCGCGTGGCCTCATGCACGCCAGCGCACGCCCGTAGCACAACCACCGTGGCCGGCAAGCACGGAACGCGCTCTCCGCCGCCGACGGGCCCGCACCATCACCGTTCCGTCGAGCTCGCCCTTAACACCCAAACCCCGGCCAGTTCAACACCAAAACGGACCCGTTGGACCTCCGTGATGATGCTCGACCCCCTAACCACCCCGACCGAGCACTGCGCCACCGTAATCGCTCGCCGGTGATCCTCGTTCACGGCAACCGCCTCGGACCGCCTATATAAAGGGGTCCTGAGCTCACTCTCGTGCACGCAGCACCTCCACTACTCACCAACACCCCGCCAGGCCACTAGGGTTACCTCGAGGAGGTCTCCTCCCCCAGCTCCGGCCGCCTCGCCCCGCCTCGGCCTCCAGCTCGATTCACTTCGGTGAGGCCACCTCCGGCGCCCAAACCTCGTCCGTAGCCCTCTCTTGCACCCAGTAGTCTAACCCCCACCTCAATTTAATCTTTGCAGCCCTCTCCGACGAGCTCCATCCACGCCCGAACCACCATCCGCCGGAGTTGAGACCGCCGTTGACGTGCTGCTCACCGGCGACCAACACCACCACCCACCGTTGCGGAAGGACACGGTGAGCACATTGGTAACCTCTGATCCCCATGCCTCGCCGTGGATCGCCGCCGGCGACCACAGCAGCTCTCGGGCGCCGACGAGCCTCGTCCCTCCCATTTGAAAATTTAAACATGACAAGTGGGACCCGCTGTCAGCCTCTCTGTCCTTTCTAAACGAAGCGTTATCTGAAAACGCCTTCTGCCAAATACGTTTTCTCTTCGGGCTGGCGTAATCGCTACCGAAGCGTTTTCTGCTTTTATAAACTAGCCCCTAGAAATCTTCTGTTTCATTACAGATAAGTCCCTGGACAAAAACCCTTATAACTTTTAATCAGAAAAGTATTTTTGATTGATTCTTTTTCTGTTCTCTTTAAAATTTTGTCTAGTTTTTTATCAGATTTATTTGAAAAATATTTGGTTTACCTTCTGTGCTCTCCTTGGTATTTACGTTAGCGCATATATCTTCTTTAAACATAGATACCGAAGGAGGTGACGGAGCCGCGAACTTCACCGAGCTAGGCTCCGACTACTCTGAACCAGGCAAGCATGTTTGAACTTTTGATATGATGAGTGTCTTGGCATGTTTTGCATTTAGTTAGTTTCATGGCATGCCGGTGAGTATACCGATGAACGTTATTTTATGTGATAATGAGGTAAGTGAGTTCGATGATCCATACGTGGATGAATGTGAATATGAATGGCCATGTGTTGGCATGAGGATGGGTACGACGGCAGTGTTGTAGCATGCCAGTCTTACGCCAGACTATGTGACTTCAGTGTCAAACCATATCGGTCCAGTACCTATCATTTCCTTCCTTGTACTACCACATGTTTTCCGCAAGGAATATGGTTTAGTAAGTTCCAAACCGCTTTCATGGTACACACCAAAGAGGAGAGGCCGTGATGATGGTTCCATGGCCCTGGATTAAAGCCAGTCATCCGGTCAGGGGGCATGGGTGTTTCCGGTTGGGACCGAGAGGGGGGCACCCCTTAGAGCGCGCGTATATAAATTTGATCCCATGCTATTCGAGATTGTGATCTCCCCGTCTCAAAAGTTTTTCTTGGACGATGACTAGGGTGATTCCTAGCATCGAGAGGTAGGATGGGTGTGTACCGGTTAGCTGTGTTTTCTTCTGAAATACCGTAAACGGAACTAGTCCTTCGTGACTACGGAAATCCGTTGACTGTGGGAAAATTTTTGTACAAACTCTGCAGAGTCATATATTCCTCCAAATCATCTCTTCCATGTCAAGTTTCGTTCCTTCTTATCCTAATCAATTGTCAGCTTTGATGACAGAGACTCCGGTGAATCGCATGAGTGCTAAGTCCGGTTAAATGATCACTCCTGTGGATGGACTAACCCGTTTGTTTTCATGAATTGAATGTTTATTATGAGTATTATTTACTTGTGAATAAAAGCCCTTTATGTGATGTCGCTCAGACGTCCGACTGTGGCATTTCTTTTTAAAGCCCTTTATGTGATGTCGCTCAGACGTCCGACTGTGGCATTTCTTTTAAAGCCCTTTCTGCGATGTCGCTCAGACGTCCGACTATGGCATTTCTTTTAAAGCCCTTTATGTGATGTCGCTCAGACGTCCGACTGTGGCATTTCTTTTAAAGCCCTTTATGTGATGTCGCTCAGACGTCCGACTGTGGCATTTCTTTTAAAGCCCTTTATGTGATGTCGCTCAGACGTCCGACTGTGGCATTTCTTTTTAAAGCCCTTTCTGCGATGTCGCTCAAACGTCCGACTGTGGCATTTCTTTTAAAGCCCTTTATGTGGTGTCGCTAAGATGCCCGACTGTGGCATCATTTTCCTTATTTTTATTTGTTCACCTTTCGAGGCGTCGCTTCAGACACTCGATCGGTCCTTATTTATGTTCTGTGGAATTTCAGGCGGACTACCGCCGTTTTCCCTTTTTACTTACCCGTTATGCCAGTTTTATTTATTGTGCATTAAGGAATTAATCATGTTGCATCCATGCATGCATTTGTTATATCTTACGTCCGAACTGTCTTGCGAGTACTTTCAAAGTACTCACTGGCTTGTTGATTTGGCCAGATGCTGACGAAGGCGATCTCATGGATGAAGAGTTCGATAGCGAGCCCGACACTTAGAGGAGTCCCAGTCAGTCTTGTGCGACCCTGGATTTGGCCACTGTTTTATATCCGCTTCCGCTACCAAATAAATTCATCGAGCCTCTCCTCGACGCTCGATGAGATGACAGACGTAGAGTCTTGTATTTCTCTCCCCGCTGTGTTTTTCCACCACCAGCCTATCCTTGAGTCAGTAGTATGTCTCCACACCACTGTGTTCTGTCCGCCATTATGTATGATTATTGGCGTGCTTGTAATATTTGGTTGAGAAACCGTAGTTCGACCCTGTAATATATTTTATGCTACTGGCTTATTGTATCAAGAATTTGTCTGCCAGTGTGGAGGATTTCTCTCATACTGGACTTAAAAGATTGGCTTTTCAATAAATATTTTTATTGGAAAACCGGTCGTGACAAGCTTGGTACCAGAGCCAGGCTGACTATAGGAAGCCACTAGGTGCGATCGCTAATTGGTTATTAGCCTGATAGAGCAAATTTATATTTTTGCAATGGTAGTCATTTTCTGTCAGTCAGCATAAATTTATGATCTGACCGTGCAGAATTTTGCCTACTTTTGTAGATGGCCGATGTCATCTGCGAGTCTCAGACCTTCGCCAACGTACCCGATGGGTTCGTCAAGCTTCTTTCTTCCATCGTTCAGGTTGCGATGGGGCCATCCGTGCGCCCAGTCTTCACACTCTTCCAGCACCGAGTCAACGACAGTCTGGCCATGCACCAGGCCGCGGTGCAGTTCAGGGGAGGGCGTGGTGAGTTACGCCACTTCCGGTTCGTGGGAAGAGCCATGCCTACGGAGAGGCATGCTATGCATATGGCAGCCCGCGAGGCGATAGCTCGTCTCAGGGATGTCCTTCCCGTGATGAAGACTCGTCGTTACCGTTATCTTCCGTGCCATGTGCCTTACACCTGTCACTACGCATACTCCTGCCCCAGAGGAGAACGAGACGAGGCTTTTGAGATGCTCATTGAGTATCTCCGGGCCCTGGAGGCAGCCTTCGACAACCTGGTGGACGACTTCGTAGCTACCCGCATGGACTCAGTCCATGGCTGTGCTGCCAACAGGAGGGAGCCCCTACCCATCACTCCGCCACCGACTTTTGTCTCGTCATCAGCATCTTTTACGCCTACTCGTCGCCTGCCTTCTACCGAAGAATTTAACCAAGTCATTGCACCCACTCCAGCGCGCACTACACCAACCTTCGCGCCCACTCCTGTACGTGTTGCTCCGCCCCTGGCGACCGCTCCGCCCGCTCTGCGCAACACTACACGTATGGAGCCCATTAGCGAGGAGGAGGTCGAGTCCCCAACCTCGCTACGCCTCGCCCTCGGCAGGGCAAGGGAGGTCGTCAACATTTCTGCCTGAGTACGCTTAGCTGCCGTGTGTTGTACCGCTTTGTAAGATATGTGCATAGGCTGGGGGAAGTAGCCTGTTTTCGCATCATGTAGGATCTGGAGAAGTGCACTAGCCTTAATAACATGTCAGGATTAGGTACGCATATCCTGAGTGATGTACTGTATAATTACCGCCCGCGTGTAAGATGTGTAATGAGCAGTCCTTCTCCGTGCGCAAGTCGTTTTATTTTTCTTACGTAAGCTGAGTTATTTAATTCTATTTGCTAGCCTTATGCATTTTATGGATTTGTTTTTGCGACTCTTTCCGCTTTTCTTATGGGTTTTACAAAAAATATCCCCAGAGTGAAAAATGTCTCGTCCTTGGACTCGCTCCATGCCAATTCCATCAGAGGAAAATTATGATGCACAACCCAGCAACGAGTTCACTCAGGGACAGTCAAGCCAACCGGGAAATGAATCGGCACTTTCACAAATGTGCCGCCTTTATGAACAGAGTCATCAACAACATCATGAAATAATGAACCAAGTCATCAACATGGGAAATCACCATGGACAGTATCAGCAACATTCCAAGTTATCTGAGCTACAGAAGACACGTCCTCAAACATTTTCTCACACTGACAAGCCTCTTGAAGCCGAGGACTGGCTTCGAGATATGGAGAGGAAATTAATTATTGCAAAGTGTTCAGATCTCGAGAAAGTACTATATGCTCCACACTATCTCACAGGAGCAGCCGCATCGTGGTGGGAGAATTTTCTGCACATGCATCCCAACGAAAATGACATAACCTGGGATGATTTCAAGGAAGGTTTCCGTGGTGCACATATTCCTAAGAGTATTATGAAAATCAAGAAGAGAGAATTTGATGACCTCAAACAAAGGAACATGACAGTGTCAGATTACAACAGTCAATTTACCCTATTATCCCGCTACGCCAATGAGGAGCGTATGACTGAAATCAAGAAGATGGAGAAATTCCTTGACGGTCTGGCGCCCGCACTTAAATGCCAACTGGTCGTGCACACTTTTCCTGATTTTAAAATGCTGGTGGACAAGGCCATTACTCTGGAAAATGAGAGACGCAGTCTAGAAGATATCCGCAAGCGAAAAAGGGACCAGACTAACCACACTCGCAATCACCGAAGCAAGATAGATTTTAAAAAGGGTGGGACACCCAAATTCTCATTCAATGTCTCACGCCCAATCAAGAATTTTCATGCAAGGGACAAGGAATTCACCTATCGCCCCAGCGTTACTTGTTACGCTTGTGGAGAAGAAGGGCACTATGCCAAACAGTGCCCCAAGCCAAGGAATTCAACCCCAAAGCCGAACAACGACAGCAATAATTCAGCACCCAAACGAAACAATTTCAATCCCAACAATAACCACAGGAAGGGTCATCTGAACCACGTAACCAAAGAGGAGGCACAAAATGCTTCGGATATCGTACTCGGTACATTTCCTGTCAACACAATACCTGCAATGGTTTTGTTTGATTCTGGAGCTTCGCACTCTTTCATCTCGAAAAGTTTTGCTTTGCAAAATAATTTTTCGATGCTTCCTTTGGAGAAATCCATAATAATCAAGTCCCCCGGGATTCAGCAAGTTTCTCAGAATTACTGTCAGAATGTGGTCATTGAGTTTGAAGGATTGGAGTTTTACGCAAATCTTATTGTATTGGAAAATAAAGGACTGAATGTCATCCTAGGGATGGATTGGCTAACCACCAATAAAGGTTTTATAGACTGTTTCAACAGGACCGTGATTCTCACACACCACCAAGGGAAGACAATAAGAGTATCAGCCAAGGAAGGAAAAAGACCCCGGCAACCGAGGTTAAATAAGGTGGACGTTTCTGAGCTAAACAAGGTTCCAGTAGTGTGTGAATTTCCAGATGTATTCCCTGAAGAGCTGCCAGGCATGCCACCAGATCGAGAAATAGAATTCCGCATTGAGCTAGCACCAGGAACCACCCCCATATACAAGAAACCATACAGAATGGCACCATCCGAGTTGATCGAATTGAAGAAGCAGATAAAGGAATTACTGGATAAAGGGTACATTCGGGCCAGCTCCTCACCTTGGGGATCACCAATTTTATTTGCCAAGAAGAAGGATGGAACGCTGAGATTGTGTATCGACTATCGAGCACTTAACATGGTCACAGTCAAAAACAAATACCCGATGCCAAGGATAAATGATTTGTTTGATCAACTTGCTCAGGCCAAGGTATTCTCAAAGATTGACTTAAGGTCAGGATACCATCAATTGAAGGTACGAACGGAAGATATCCCCAAAACAGCCTGCACCTCCAGATATGGACTGTACGAGTTCACAGTGATGCCATTTGGATTAACTAACGCCCCGGCATATTTTGTTCACCTCATGAACAAAGTATTTATGAAGTTTATGGACAAATTCGTCGTAGTATTCATCGACGATATTCTGGTATACTCCAAAACACCAGAAGAGCACGCAGAACATCTCAGGATCGTACTAGGAGAGCTAAGGAAACACCAATTGTATGCCAAGTTCAGCAAGTGCGAATTTTGGCTAAGACAAGTAGGTTTTCTAGGCCACGTGCTGACTCAAGACGGTATAGCAGTGGACCCAGAGAAAGTCAAGGCCGTACTTGACTGGAAGTCACCAGCCAGCGTAACAGACATACGAAGTTTCTTGGGAATGGCAGGGTATTACCGCAGATTTATTGAAGGATTTTCCACCATATCCAAGCCTATGACACAGTTACTCAAGAAAAATAAGAAGTTTGAATGGACAGAAGCCTGCGAGAAAAGTTTCCAAGAGCTAAAGCGGAAATTAACAACAGCACCAGTATTAATTGTACCCGATATACACAAGAATTTTGAAGTATTTTGTGACGCATCCAGAAAGGGTCTCGGATGCGTGTTGATGCAAGAAGGCAAGGTTGTCGCCTACGCTTCGAGGCAACTTCGCAAACACGAGGAAAATTATCCCACTCATGATTTAGAAATGGCAGCAGTTATTCATGCACTCAAGGAATGGAGGCATTTTCTACTTGGGAATCGATGTGAGATATATACGGATCACAAAAGCCTCAAATACATTTTTACGCAGCCAGAACTAAATTTACGGCAACGCCGCTGGTTAGAATTGGTAAAGGATTATGATGTTGGTATCCATTACCATCCAGGGAAAGCAAACGTAGTGGCCGATGCCCTGAGTCGGAACCCCAGCTCCGACGGGAACTATCTGCACAGCTTGAGGCCCGAATTCCATCAAGAATTTGTCAAGCTCAACATGATAATGGTAGCAGAAGGCACCATATCAAACTTGGAAATACAACCACACCTTGTGGAGAAAATTAAAGAGGCTCAGTCTGGTCACCCCAGCATTGAAGGAATTAAAAGGAAGTTGAGTATGGGCAAGGCCTCGGAATTCGTCATAGACAATGAAGGAATATTATGGTACGGAGAAAGGCTATGCGTGCCAAACATAGAAGACCTTAAACAGCAAGTTTTAACTGAAGCACACACCACTCCATATTCGATCCACCCTGGAGGAACCAAAATGTATAAGGATATTCAGGAAAGATTTTGGTGGCACGGTATGAAGAGGGACATAGCCGCTTTCATTGCATGCTGCGACTCGTGTCAACGCATAAAAGCTGAACATCAGAGACCAGCCGGACTACTGCAACCTAACAAAATACCTGAGTGGAAATGGGATGAAATAGGGATGGATTTTATTGTCGGATTACCTCGGTCACGACACGGGAATGATGCCATATGGGTCATCACTGACAGGTTGACCAAAGTAGCACACTTTATTCCAGTAAAGACAACCTACACCACTCAGAGGCTTGCCAGGATTTATCTTTCCCGCATAGTCTGTCTGCACGGTGTCCCGAAGACTATAATTTCCGACAGAGGCACTCAGTTCGTCTCAAGATTTTGGGAGCAATTACAACAGGCTCTGGGAACCCAACTAGCCTTCAGTACCGCATACCATCCTCAGACTGATGGACAAATAGAATGCGTAAACAAAGTTTTAGAAGACATGCTGAGAGCATGTGTCCTCACCTATGGAACCAGTTGGGAGGACAGCCTGCCTGCCATATGCCGAGTTCGCATACAACAACAGTTACCAGGCCAGCCTGCAAATGGCTCCTTTTGAAGCCCTATACGGAAGGAGATGTCGTACCCCGTTAAATTGGTCAGAGACCGGAGACAGCCGCATCTTCGGACCAGATATGCTCAGAGAAGCCAAGGAAAAAGTCAAGCTAATCAGGGACCGACTTAAGACCGCTCAAAGTCGACAGAAAAGTTATTACGATCAGAAACATCGTAGGGTCAGCTTCGAACCCGGTGAATTCGTATACTTGAGAGTATCCCCGATGAGAGGATTGCAACGGTTTAAGATTAAAGGAAAATTAGCACCAAGATTCATTGGACCATTTTGCATAGTGGCACGAAGAGGCACTGTAGCCTACCAGCTAGACTTACCCGAAGACTTGTCCGACATTCACGACGTGTTCCACGTCTCTCAATTAAGGAAGTGCGTAAGCAACCCAGAGAAACAAGTATCTCATGAGAACATTGACATACAGCCAGACCTCACTTATTGAGAACGTCCCATAAGAATATTAGAGGAGTCTGAAAGGAGGACCCGACAGAAAACCATCAAGTTCTTCAAAGTCCAGTGGAGCAATCACACTGACAGTGAAGCAACCTGGGACAGCGAGGATTTTCTTCGGACAGAGCATCCACACTTATTTAAGGATCAGCTGAAATCTCAGGGACGAGATTTTTCCTAAGGGGGTAGGTGTTGTGACACTCCAAAATTTTTACTTTGGTTTTCAGCAAAAACTTTGTGGTTTTTGAAAAAAAGCCATTTAAAATTTTCCAGAAAACCTTCCTCTTAAGAAACTTTCTTTTCTTTGGCAAGGTTTTTATTCTGGCTTCAAACTTTGGTGTTTGACCTTTTGAAACTCCTTCTCTGTTGGTTCTCTCTCAAAATTATTTTTGGGAGTTTAATCTTTTTCTTTTAAAAAGAAACTCCATGAAATTTGGGATTTTCATATCTTGGAACCACCATGGCTTGGCATTCTTGCCCATGTGGTAAAACCCCTCCAAAACCTCCCCTACAACTTGTGATCAACCTAAATTCTCTGTCCCAACTAATCCAAACTGGTTTTGGATTTTTATTCCAATTATTTTGCCCTCAATTCAATTCTAAAAATTATTTGGGGCCTGAGAGATTCTCAAAGCAAGTGCCCTATTGCATTTGAGTTTTGACCTCAAACCAATTCTCCTGGATTGTCCTTTGAACCCACAACCCAGAACCATCTTGATCCACTCCTCCTCTTTTCAAATTTTTCAAAATTCAGTCTCTGCAAGTTTGGACCAGATTTGCCAAATTTGGTGAAATTCATATCTACACTCCTCCAAAAATTCCACCAAAATTCAGGCAGCCTATTTGAGCAAGGAGAAGCCACTCCACCAAAAATCAGCTCAAGGAAAAATCACCAGAGGCCAATTTCATTCGGTCGAACACCTGGTGGGCACTGTTACTGTTCATAGTTCAAAAAATTCAGTTTTCAGTGTCATCTTCAGTCCGTCAGTTTCAGTCACGCGGCCACAGTGCCCTTGGCACGTTCCTCGCCGCCTCTTCCTCTTGTCCGAAGCTGCACACGCTTGCGTGGAGCCTTCCTGGCGTCGGTAGCGCGCTGGCTCGCCCTCGCCGGCGTCTTCTGCGGCGGCGGGACCTCCCGTGGCGGCCGACAGGAGGCACACCACGGCAGAACGCCGTTCCGCGCCGTCCATCGCTCCCTGGCTCTCCGCGTGGCCTCATGCACGCCAGCGCATGCCCGTAGCACAGCCACCGTGGCCGGCAAGCACGGAACGCGCTCTCCGCCGCCGATGGGCCCGCACCATCACCGTTCCATCGAGCTCGCCCTTAACACCCAAACCCCGGCCAGTTCAACACCAAAACGGACCCGTTGGACCTCCGTGATGATGCTCGACCCCCTAACCACCCCGACCGAGCACTGCGCCACCGTAATCGCTCGCCGGTGATCCTCGTTCACGGCAACCGCCTCGGACCGCCTATATAAAGGGGTCCCGAGCTCACTCTCGTGCACGCAGCACCTCCACTACTCACCAACACCCTGCCAGGCCACTAGGGGGACCTCGAGGAGGTCTCCTCCCCCAGCTCCGGCCACCTCGCCCCGCCTCGGCCTCCAGCTCGATTCACTTCGGTGAGGCCACCTCCGGCGCCCAAACCTCGTCCGTAGCCCTCTCTTGCACCCAGTAGTCTAACCCCCACCTCAATTTAATCTTTGCAGCCCTCTCCGACGAGCTCCATCCACGCCCGAACCACCATCCGCCGGAGTTGAGACCGCCGTCGACGTGCTGCTCACCGGCGACCAACACCACCACCCACCTTTGCGGAAGGACACGGTGAGCACATTGGTAACCTCTGATCCCCATGCCTCGCCGTGGATCGCCGCCGGCGACCACAGCAGCTCTCGGGCGCCGACGAGCCTCGTCCCTCCCATTTGAAAATTTAAACATGACAAGTGGGACCCGCTGTCAGCCTCTCTATCCTTTCTAAACGAAGCGTTATCTGAAAACGCCTTCTGCCAAATACGTTTTCTCTTCGTGCTGGCGTAATCGCTACCGAAGCGTTTTCTGCTTTTATAAACTAGCCCCTGGAAATCTTCTGTTTCATTACAGATAAGTCCCTGGACAAAAACCCTTATAACTTTTAATCAGAAAAGTATTTTTGATTGATTCTTTTTCTGTTCTCTTTAAAATTTTGTCTAGTTTTTTATCAGATTTATTTGAAAAATATTTGGTTTACCTTCTGTGCTCTCCTTGGTATTTACGTTAGCGCATATATCTTCTTTAAACGTAGATACCGAAGGAGGTGACGGAGCCGCGAACTTCACCGAGCTAGGCTCCGACTACTCTGAACCAGGCAAGCATGTTTGAACTTTTGATATGATGAGTGTCTTGGCATGTTTTGCATTTAGTTAGTTTCATGGCATGCCGGTGAGTATACCGATGAACGTTATTTTATGTGATAATGAGGTAAGTGAGTTCGATGATCCATACGTGGATGAATGTGAATATGAATGGCCATGTGTTGGCATGAGGATGGGTACGACGGCAGTGTTGTAGCATGCCAGTCTTACGCCAGACTATGTGACTTCAGTGTCAAACCATATCGGTCCAGTACCTATCATTTCCTTCCTTGTACTACCACATGTTTTCCGCAAGGAATATGGTTTAGTAAGTTCCAAACCGCTTTCATGGTACACACCAAAGAGGAGAGGCCGTGATGATGGTTCCATGGCCCTGGATTAAAGCCAGTCATCCGGTCAGGGGCATTGGTGTTTCCGGTTGGGACCGAGAGGGGGGCACCCCTTAGAGCGCGCGTATATAAATTTGATCCCATGCTATTCGAGATTGTGATCTCCCCGTCTCAAAAGTTTTTCTTGGACGATGACTAGGGTGATTCCTAGCATCGAGAGGTAGGATGGGTGTGTACCGGTTAGCTGTGTTTTCTTCTGAAATACCGTAAACGGAACTAGTCCTTCATGACTACGGAAATCCGTTGACTGGGAAAAATTTTGTACAAACTCTGCAGAGTCATATATTCCTCCAAATCATCTCTTCCATGTCAAGTTTCGTTCCTTCTTATCCTAATCAATTGTCAGCTTTGATGACAGAGACTCCGGTGAATCGCATGAGTGCTAAGTCCGGTTAAATGATCACTCCTGTGGATGGACTAACCCGTTTGTTTTCATGAATTGAATGTTTATTATGAGTATTATTTACTTGTGAATAAAAGCCCTTTATGTGATGTCGCTCAGACGTCCGACTGTGGCATTTCTTTTTAAAGCCCTTTATGTGATGTCGCTCAGACGTCCGACTGTGGCATTTCTTTTTAAAGCCCTTTCTGCGATGTCGCTCAGACGTCCGACTGTGGCATTTCTTTTAAAGCCCTTTATGTGATGTCGCTCAGACGTCCGACTGTGGCATTTCTTTTAAAGCCCTTTATGTGATGTCGCTCAGACGTCCGACTGTGGCATTTCTTTTAAAGCCCTTTATGTGATGTCGCTCAGACGTCCGACTGTGGCATTTCTTTTTAAAGCCCTTTCTGCGATGTCGCTCAGACGTCCGACTGTGGCATTTCTTTTAAAGCCCTTTATGTGGTGTCGCTAAGATGCCCGACTGTGGCATCATTTTCCTTATTTTTATTTGTTCACCTTTCGAGGCGTCGCTTCAGACACCCGATCGGTCCTTATTTATGTTCTGTGGAATTTCAGGCGGACTACCGCCGTTTTCCCTTTTTACTTACCCGTTATGCCAGTTTTATTTATTGTGCATTAAGGAATTAATCATGTTGCATCCATGCATGCATTTGTTATATCTTACGTCCGAACTGTCTTGCGAGTACTTTCAAAGTACTCACTGGCTTGTTGATTTGGCCAGATGCTGATGAAGGCGATCTCATGGATGAAGAGTTCGATAGCGAGCCCGACACTTAGAGGAGTCCCAGTCAGTCTTGTGCGACCCTGGATTTGGCCACTGTTTTATATCCGCTTCCGCTACCAAATAAATTCATCGAGCCTCTCCTCGACGCTCGATGAGATGACAGACGTAGAGTCTTGTATTTCTCTCCCCGCTGTGTTTTTCCACCACCAGCCTATCCTTGAGTCAGTAGTATGTCTCCACACCACTGTGTTCTGTCCGCCATTATGTATGATTATTGGCGTGCTTGTAATATTTGGTTGAGCAACCGTAGTTCGACCCTGTAATATATTTTATGCTACTGGCTTATTGTATCAAGAATTTGTCTGCCAGTGTGGAGGATTTCTCTCATACTGGACTTAAAAGATTGGCTTTTCAATAAATATTTTTATTGGAAAACCGGTCGTGACACTTGGCGATCATCGGGCAAGTCCACAAAAGTCCATACTTTGTTCTCATACATGGATCCTATCTCAGATTTCATGGCCTCAAGCCATTTAGCGGAATCTGGGCTCATCATCGCTTCCTCATAGTTCATAGGTTCGTCATGGTCTAGTAACATGACTTCCAGAACAGGATTACCGTACCACTCTGGTGCGGAAAATGATCTGGTTGACCTACGAGGTTCGGTAGTAACTTGATCTGAAGTTTCATGATCATTATCATTAGCTTCCTCACTAGTTAGTGTAGGCATCATGGGAACAATTTTATGTGATGAGCTACTTTCCAATTCAAGAGAAGGTACAACTACCTCATAAAGTTCTACTTTCCTCCCACTCACTTCTTTCGAGAGAAACTCCTTCTCTAGAAAGGATCCATTCTTAGAAACAAAGATCTTGCCTTCGGATCTGTGATAGAAGGTGTACCCAACAGTTTCTTTTGGGTATCCTATGAAGATGCACTTCTTTGATTTGGGTTCGAGCTTATTAGGATGAAGCTTTTTCACATAAGCATCGCAACCCCAAACTTTAAGAAACGACAGCTTAGGTTTCTTGCCAAACCACAGTTCATACGGTGTCGTCTCAACCGATTTAGACGGTGTCCTATTTAACCTGAATGCAACTGACTCTAATGCATAACCCCAAAACGATAGTGGTAAATTGGTGAGAGACGTCATAGATCACACCATATCTTATAAAGTACGGTTACAACGTTCGGACACACCATTACACTGTGGTGTTCCAGGTGGTGTGAGTTTTGAAACTATTCCACATTGTTTTAAATGAAGGCCAAACTCGTAACTCAAATATTCGCCTCCGCGATCAGGTCGTAGAAACTTTATTTTCTTGTTACGATGATTCTCCACTTCACTCTGAAGTTCTTTGAACTTTACGGGGATCCATTCTTAGAAACAAAGATCTTGCCTTCTGCTCAAATCATCAGTGAAGGTCAGAAAAATAATGATACCCGCCGCGAGCCTCAACACTCATTGGACCGCATACATCGGTATGTATTATTTCCAATAAGTCAGTAGGTCGCTCCATTGTTCCGGAGAACGAAGTTTTAGTCATCTTGCTCATGAGGCATGGTTCGCTGATGACCCGCAAGTATACGAGATAGTTGTAGCCTCTTTCAATAAGTAAGAGTGACAAACCCAACAAGGAGCTAAAGGTAGAACAAATACGCTCTCAAGTCCTATAGGCCACTGATACGACTCTACGCACACTTGACGTTCGCTTTACCTAGAACAAGTATGAAACTAGAAGTACTTTGTAGGTATTGTTGGATAGGTTTGCAAGATAATAAAGAGCACATAAATATAAACTAGGGGCTGTTTAGATAAAGATGTAATAAAGTAAGTATTAGTAGAGAGCTTTTTGTTACGAGAAAGTTATTTGTCCAAGGCAATCGATAACTAGACCGGTAATCACTATTGCAATTTTATTTGAGGGAGAGGCATAAGCTAACATACTTTCTCTTCTTCGATCATATGCACTTATGATTGGATCTCTAGCAAGCATCCGCAACTACTAAAGATCATTAAGGTAAAACCCAACCATAACATTAAAGTATCAAGTCCCCTTTATCCCATACGCAAACAACCTACTTACTCGGGTCTGTGCTTCTGTTCACTCATGCCACCCACCATAAGCAAATCATGGACATATTGCAAACCCTACAACGGGGATCCCTCACGCTTGCGCGACATGGAGAGCACCATAGGACAACACCAATAATAAAACATGCAACTCAAACCAATCACGATCATTAATTAACCCGTAGGACAAAACGGATCTACTCAAACATCATAAGATAGCGATACATCATTGGGAAATAATATATAGTGTTGAGCACCATGTTTAAGTAGAGCTAATAGCGGGTAAGAGAGGGTTTACACTCTGCATAGAGGGGGGGAATAGTTGGTGATGAAGGCGGTGGAGTTGTTTGTGAAGATCGCGGTGATGATGATGGCCCTCGGTGGTGTTCCCGTGCCACCGGAAGCAAGGGGGAGAGGGCCCCCCTTCTTCTTCTTCTTCCTTGACCTTCTCCCCAGATGGGAGAAGGGTTTCCCCTCTGGTCCTTGGCTCCCATGGCGTGGGAGGGGCGAGAGCCCCTCTGAGATTGGATCTATCTCTCTGTCTCTCTCTGTTTCTGCATTCTCAGATTCTGCCCCTTCACCGTTTCTTTTATATTCGGAGATCCATAACTCCGATTGGGGTGAATCTTTCGCCCAGATTTTTCTCATAAAATTAGCTTTCTTGCGGCAAAAGAAGAGTGTCAACCGCCTTACGAAGGGACCAGAAGAGTGCAGGGCACGCCTGCCTCCCTGGGGCGCGCCCCCTATCTCCTGCCCCCCTCCCGGGCATCGTCTCGCATTGATTTTACTTCCCAAAAATCATAAATATTCCAAAATAATCCTCCATCCATTTTTATCCCGTTTGGACTCCGTTTGATATGAGTTTTCTGCGAAACATAAAACATGCAACAAACAGGAACTGGCACTGGGCACTGGATCAATATGTTAGTCCCAAAAAATAGTATAAAAAGTTGCCAAAAGTATATGAAAGTTGGAGAATATTGGCATGGAACAATCAAAAATTATAGATACGACCGAGATGTATCAACATCCCCAAGCTTAATTCCTGCTCATCCTCGAGTAGGTAAATGATAAAAAATATAATTTTTGATGTGGAATGCTACCTAGCATAATCTTGATCATATGTCTAATCATGGCATGAATATTAAGACACGAGTGAGTCAAAGCAATAGTCTATCATTTGGCATAAAAACAATAATACTTAGGGCATCCCAACAAACAATCATGTCTTTCAAAATATCAATGCTTCTAGAATGTTATCCTTACAAAATCATATAGTCGTGTATGCTCCCTTTTCTTAACACAAGGTACCCCTCATGCCTATCCCGGTGTCATCCAAGCAATTGTTTCATACTTTAGTGTTCTCAAACTTTTTCAACCTTCACGCAATACATGAGCGTGAGCCATGGATATAGCACTATGGGTGGAATAGAATATGATAGTGGAGGTTATGTGGAGAAGACAAAATGGGAGAAAGTCTCACATCGACGTGGCTAATCAACGGGCTATGGAGATGCCCATCAATCGATGTCAATGCGAGGAGTAGGAATTGCCATGCAACGGATACACTAGATCTGTAAGTGTATGAAAGGTCAAACTGAAACTAAGTGGGTGTGCATCCAACTTGCTTGGTCACAAAGACCTAGGGCATTTGAGGAAGCCCATCGTTGGAATATACAAGCCAAGTTCTATAATGAAAAATTCCCACTAGTATAAAAAAGTGACAACGTAAGAGACTCTCTATATGAAGAACATGGTGCTACCTTGAAACACAAGTGTGGAAAAAGGATAGTAACATTGCCCCTTTTCTTTTTTTTCTTTTTTTGGGTGGGCTTCTTTGGCCCCCTTTTTTATTTAGGCTTCTTTGGCCTCTCTTTTTTTTCTTTTTTTTCTTTTTCTTCTTTTTTTCATGGGGCAATGCTCTATAATGATGATCACTAAACTTTTATTTACTTACAACTCAATATTACAACTCGATACTAGAACAAAGATATGACTCTAAAATGCTTTTGGCGGTGTACCGGGATGTGCAATGATCTAGCGTAGCAATGAAATCAAAAAACGGACAAGCCATGAAAACGTCATGCTAGCTATCTTACGATCATGCAAAGCAATATGACAATGAATTCTCAAGTCATGTATATGATGATGATGGAAGTTGCATGGCAATATATCTCGGAATGGCTGTGGAAATGCCATGATAGGTAGGTATGGTGGCTGTTTTGAGGAAAATATAAGGAGGTTTATGTGTGATAGAGCGTATAATATCACGGGGTTTGGATGGACGGTGAAGTTTGCACCAACTCTCGAGGTGATAAAGGGCAATGCACGGTACCGAAGAGGCTGGCAATGATGGAAGGGTGAGAATGCGTATAATCCATGGACTCAACATTAGTCATAAAGAACTCACATACTTATTGCAAAAATTTATTAGCCCTTGAAACAAAGTACTACGCGCATGCTCCTAGGGGGGAGATTGGTAGGAGTTAACCATCGCTCGCCCCCGACCTTCACGCACAGATAAACAATCAAAATACAATGCTGGCCAATTTTCTTACATAGTTATTAGACCATACGTGCATGCTTCGGGAATCACAAACCTTAACACCAACATCCTTACTAAACACAACCATCTACTAGTACCTCCCACATATTATCACCTCTATATCACAAAACTATTGCAAGGAATCAAACATATCATATTCAGTGATCCACAAGTTTATGTAGGATTTTATGACTAACCATGTGATTGACCAATTCCTGTCATCTCTCTAAATTGATATAAGTTAAGCAAGAGAGTTTAATTTTTTCTACAAAATATGTTCCCATTCTCTAACAAATATAAGTTAAGTAAAAGAGCATTCTACAAATGGCGGCTTTCTATGTGAAGAGAAATAGGCAATCCAAACTTCAAATGATATGTGAAGCACTTGAAGCATTCTATAAAGCCATACTCAAAAGATATAAGTGAAGTGCAATGAGCATTCTATAAATCAACCAAGGACTATCTCATACCAGCATGGTGCATAAAAGAAAAATGAAAACTAAATGCAAAAGACGCTCCAAGACTTGCACATGTCGCAGGTACGAAATGAATACGAAAACATATTGATACTTGTTGAAGAAAGAGGGGATGCCTTCCGAGGCATCCCCAAGCTTAGAAGCTTGAGTCTCCTTGAATATTTACTTGGGGTGCCTTGGGTATCACCAATCCTGAGCTCTTGCCTCTCTTACTTTTCCTCATATCGAGACCTCCTCGATCAAACACTTCATCCACACAAAACTTCAACAGAAAACTCGATAAGATCCGTTAGTATAATAAAGCAAATCACTACTCTAAGTACTGTAGCAAACCAATTCATATTTTGTTTTTGCATTGTGTCTACTGTAACATAACTTTGTCATGGCTTAATCAACTAATATAAATTGATAGATTCATCAAAACAAGTAAACTATGCATCAAAAACAGAAACTGTCAAAAACAGAACAGTCTGTAGTAATCTGAACATCCACCATACTTCTGTTACCCCACAAATTTTACCAAAATTAGGCAAAATAAAACAGTTGTATAGCAAGACAGTGCAAAAAGAATCAGAACCATTTGACGTTCCAGTTAAAAATGTAAAATCACGCACTACAGCCAAAGTTTCTGTCCTGCACCGTACAAACCAATAAGCATTGTAAACATCCTAAAGGGAAACCTTAGCACATTTGTAGCGACCAGACCTCAAACAGTCTGATCTTTGTGCTTTAGTGTTATCCCTGGATCAGTAATGCTGACACGCACAGTACTTGAAGGATTTATAATAGAGTAGCAATCACACACTTATTACATCGAATGTCTCAAAAGAGAACTTATTACAATAAATATGGCTTAAGGCCATCTAATAACGATAACAACAGAAGGCTTGGAAGATAAGTGAGTCCATCAACTCCAACGGCATCACTGAGTATAAGACCACGACCTAAGGCTCCTTACTCATCATCTGAAAAGTCTGCAACATGAACGTTGCAGCCCGAAAATGGGTCAGCACATGGAATATGCTGGCAATGTAACACATAGAGAGTAATGAACAGAATGATGCTATCACTACATGCATATATGGCTGGTGGAAAGCTCTATGGGCACTTTTGCGTAAAGCCAATTTTCCCCTACTGCAAAGGAATAAATTTTATTTAACTATCATGTTGGTTGTTAAACATTGAGAAGATATACATCCTCTCAATCCGAATTAAGCATCATCATTAAACCCAACACTTTAACTTAAAGTAACATGATGAGATTCACATGATAATCCAAGAACTAGATACTCAAAACGTCCATAAGCGGGGACACGGCTAACCATGATTAGTTTATACACTCTGCAGAGGTTTGCGCACTTTTCCCCACAAGACTCGATCTCCTCCGTGGATTTCTTGCACTATATGGTGTTTGAGAAACGGATGACCGAGACATAGTCATTCAGAAGCGCTAGCACCTTACGATCGGATAAACAGTTACACCTACTTTCCCCTACATCTGCTAGTCTACCACTATAAGAGTTCGTACGACTTAATCAACTATGCTAGAGCCCATAGTAGCCTGTGGCTGCACACAGATGTTTCTAGCATGAATAATCTCATGATCCCTTTGAGCCTGGGTGGCGGTCCATAAAGAAAACAGGTAATTGCTGGAATACCCAGGTGCCTCAATCCACCCAGATGTGTGTTAAAGTTGCCACCTTAAATAAACCATTAATTAACAATCTCACATCTGTCATGGATACACTCACCCAATCCACGTCTACTACCATAGCATGGCATAATAAGCAAACGTAGAAGTAGCTCCCAAAGGTTTGATATTAAAACAGGTAATAGGTACTACCTCATCTACTTCCCAAAACCCACATATAATCAGATCCTAACCATGCAATTGTTTGAGGATTGATCTAATGCAATAAAACTGGGTAGTAAAGGGGTATGATCAAAGTGTTACTTGCCTTGCTGATGATCCGTGAAACCTAGCGATTCGAAGTAGGAAGCGGCACACTCCTGGTACTCTATCCCAAACAAACAAGCATACAATAAGCACTCAACTAATGCATAGGTAAAACTCAAATAAAAAATGTAACTAGAAAGTTCAACTTAAGAACTTCGGTTTGCAAAAAGAATCAAATCAAACGAAGCAACGAAAGTCAAACGGCGAAAGAAACAATTTTCGTTTACTAATCTGGACCTAAGTCAAATTTTACAGAAGCAAAAACTTGTTTGAGTTGGTTAAACCGAAAGAGGGTTTCAAGACAAAACTCTAGGCGCTTGAATCGCCTGATTCCGATAAACGAGCGAAAAGTTATACAAGAACGAAAATTGGATCAGAAATCGCGATCAGAAATAATCGCAGAAAAAATTCGAGAAAAAGAACTGACGAACGGTTTAACGAACGGACGTTCGTTAACTGAAACTAAACGGCAAACTCGTCCGTTAAAACGAACAAACGAGCGAACGCTCGCTAAATAAGAGAACCGAGAAAAACCGGTGAACCGATCTAAAAAAACAAACTAGGGTTTCTAAAAAACCGAATTGGTTTTCTAAAAAAACGCTGGCGGCAAACGGCGGCTACCTCGTCGGAATCCGGCGGGGCTCGGCTCCGGTGGGCGGCGTGGGTGGCGGGGCGGTGGCCACGGGCGGCGGCGGCGGCGGGCTCCCGGCGGCGGCGGCGGCGACGGCTGGGAAGGGGTGAGGCGGCAGGGTGGGGAGGTATTTAAGAGGGGGGGGCGTCCTACCTTGGGGAGGGGGCAAGGCGGCGGGGAGGAGGAGTCCGACTTGGACTCCTGTCCCAGTCGACGGCGGCAGTCTCCTGGAGGGAGATGGCGGCGCGGGGAGGCGGGCCGGCTCGGCTGGGCCTCGGACGAGTCGGGCGCGCGCGATTTTTCTTTTAAAAACAATTCCGACGAAACTAAGATAAATCCTAGAAAATAAAATAAAATTCTAAAAATGCCAAAATAAATTTTCGCCGTCTAAATAAAATATTTAGAACGAGATGAACATTTTCTTGGCCCTGAAATGCAGTTTTGAAAAACGTGCAATTTTTCCTAAATTCAAATAAAATAGCCAAAACCTCGGAATTAAAATCTTATTTGATTTTTTTATCAAATCCTCAATACTTCTTTATTTTGGGAAAGTCATTTTATTCCCGCTCTCATATTTTTATAATAGAAATAATTGAAGATTAAATAAATAAAATCAAATGATCCTATTTTCTATATTTGAGAAAACTCAAATATGAAAATAATGAAATCCCCAACTCTCTCCGTGGGTCCTTGAGTCGCGTAGAATTCCTGGATCAGGCCAAAGGCAATAAAATATGATATGCAATGATGATCTAATGTATAACATTCCAAATTGAAAATTTGGGATGTTACAAACCTACCCCCCTTAAGATGAATCTCGCCCTCGAGATTCGGGTTGGCATGAAAATAGTTGAGGGTGGTCCTTCAGTAGCTCTTCCTCTCGCTCCTAGGTGGCTTCATCCTCGGTGTGGTGGCTCCACTGAACTTTACAAAACTTGATAACCTTGCTGCGGGTGACTCGGCTGGCATACTCGAGAATTTTGACTAGTTTCTCCTCGTAGGTTAAATCACTATCCAACTGAATCGCTTCAAGCGACACTGTATCTCTCAATGGTATATCAACCATCTCTGCATGGCACTTCTTCAACTGGGAAACGTGGCACACATCGTGAACTCCTGACAATCCTTCGGGCAATTCCAATTTGTATGCAACTTCTCCCATACGTTCCAAAACTTTGTATGGTCCCACAAAACGTGGCGCTAACTTTCCCTTAACTCCAAAGCGCTTAACTCCTCGAAGTGGAGATACACGAAGATAAACTCGGTCTCCGACTTCGTAAACTGTCTCCTGGCGTTTAGAATCTGCATAGCTCTTCTGCCTAGACTGGGCTACCTTTAGCCTATCGCGACTCAACTTCACCTTCTGTTTAGACTCCTTAATCAAATCTGGCCCAAACAACTGGCGATCTCCAACTTCATCCCACGACAATGGGGTCCTGCACCTCCTTCCATACAAGGCTCCGAAAGAGGCCATTTTCAAACTGGATTGATAACTGTTGTTGTAAGAGAGCTCTGCATATGGCAAATAGTCGTCCCAACTAGATCCATAATCTAGCGCACAAGCTCTTAGCATATCCTCCAAAATCTGATTTACTCTCTCGATCTGTCCATCTGTCTGTGGATGAAACGCTGTACTGAACTCTAGCCTAGTGCCCAAAGTTTCATGCAACTGATTCCAGAACTTTGAGGTAAACTGGGTTACTCTATCTGATACAATGCTCCTCGGAACTCCATGCAGACATACGAGGAGTGTCGGGGATATACCCCGCGGGACAAACCGCCGGATGTATGACCCGGCTAGAGTTTGGCAATTCACTGGCGACCCACTTGGACCTGGTGGTTTAAGATTCATTGGTAATCCGGTAGGCGGGTCAGAGGAGTGACAAGACCCGATGGCCCAACGGGCGGTTTATGGAAGGCCGGATCATGCTATGGTGGGCCGGTTTATGAGGAAAGCACAAGGAATATTTTTCTACAAAGCAAGCAAGACTAGGACTCCACTTGTAATAGAGTAATCCTAATCCTACTAGGACTAGTCATGTAACCCGCCCCTTCAACACATATAAGGAGGGGCAGGGCTCCCCAAAGAGGAACACGCAAGAAACAATCTCTAGGGATAGACACAACTAGAGAGCCGGTTTACGGCGACTCCCTTGTGATGATAATGAGATCTAGCCTCAAACAACATGTAGGGTTGTTATCGGATGATGTTTCCCGGGGGCCGAAGCTGTCTAAACCCTTGTCTTGTGTTGCGTCTCTCGATTCCGCTCAACCCCTCTCAAGCTACCACATAGATGCGTTGGCCTCGCGACTAAGTCCTCACACTAAGGACATCTGACGTGTTAATTCCACGACAGTTGGCGCCCACCGTGGGGCTTGCGCACGATGGTGAGGAGTTCTAGGAGGGATCTCTTCAGGGACCGAGGAGCTCGCGATTACACTGAGGAAGGTTTGAGTTCAAGAAAATGAAGATTACGTCGGCTGTCGCCACTACAAGTTGAACATGTGTTCGAAGTCAATCAATGCAAGGATCACGTCAAAGGGACCAACAGGAGTGCAAGAGAATTTTTTTCCAGCGTGTTATATGATTAGGAGAGGTGGAATTGCAAGTGGCCGAGACCGTGTTTTTTCTGTTACAACACGTTTTTTCCGACGCGCCAAGTCCTGTGGTGTTTTGTCGCTACAACAATTTCCGAGTCGTAGAGCATCCATCGACCGTACCAACTACTACTCCATGTTATTATTAGCATACAAAAGGCTAACATGATCGATGCTTCTCACGTGGACGAAGTGCTAGTTCAATTATCTGAGTTATTATCTCCGATAGCTATACATACGTGGAAGTAGGCTGTACAAGGAAGTATGAGCCAAGATGTTCAATCAGCAGCGCTGCACACAAGGAAGATGTATCCGGGAGACGAGAGTGGCTCCAAGTTGCAGATACAAGTCTTAAAAGGCATCTGTTTGTCTTCTTCCACCACGGCATCAGATTTGACTGGTGATTGATTCATCATGGAGACCAAAATCAAGTCGTCAATTACTACTCCGTTATCTACTATGACGCGTGAAGGCACAGAGGATTGGTCCAACCTTTGTTTGGACCATCTACTATCATGTCCTCCAAGGCATATTGCCAGTTGCAAAAAGTTGATATACAGAGCAGAGGAAGGAAACTGATCTAAACAGGCTTGCTACCCAGCTCGTATACGGCCCCGACCCGGGTTGACTGCAACGCCCGCCTCCGCTATCCCGGCCTGGTGCTGTTTCGGAGACCGGCCTTAATCATCATCTCCACGGTGTCCCCGTTCCGACCGGATCGCAGCGACCGCCCGGGTTAACCCCGCTGCCACGTACTGCAGTTTTGCCGCCACAGGCGCCGGGCTGGCCTCGCCTCTGCTCCTGCATGCTCCTTTGTCAGTTGAGGAAAAAGGTAAGAGGGAGGCTAGTTGGAAGAAAAGTGAAGTGGCAGGGATACAAGGGTGTAGCGGTTGTTACAAGTTTCCCATGTACATATGAAGATCCCAGTTGAGAGTATACTGCCAGCAAGACCTCCAAGAAAACTCTCACGTGGTCACAATGGACAAACCGTCACATCAAAAAATCAGTACACAGCAAAAACATGCACTGAGACTCCCTCAAACCAGGTGCTATCTATTCCATATATTTTATCAGCACGAGTCAAATTGTTTGAAAAACGATTACTCTCGCTTGTGATATTTTTTTGCAGGGTCAATATTCATTACAAAGGTGTGTGTAAGGGACACGCGCTTACATCACTTTGCGCTAGCGATTATCCATGCCGTGCTGCCGGACGAATACGTGTGCAAATCGTCGTCCTTGTGGCCCGGTTTACATACACTTGCCACGACCGCGCCCGCGATTAACTCGCCGTCAACGCGGTTTACCGCGCCCGCAATTAACTCGCCCGACCATACGGAGAATTACTTTCATCTATCGTTCATAAACATCAGATGGAGGCGTGCCAACATCATTCGGCACAGGTGGTCGTCCTTATTCTACGGACTCCCGTGCCGGCTTACAATGCCTTTGCCGACTCGCCCGTCTGCGCCGCCTTACAACGCGACGGACGACTCACTCATCTGCCCTCGTGTCGGTTCATGCGTCCTCACCGGTTTACAACATGGAGGACAGCTTGCTCGTCTGCGCCGGCTTACAACACTGTGGCCGATTCATGTGTCTGCGGTGCCTCTGATGTTGCGGTCGTTTACTGTCCGCCCTGCGGTCCGGCCTATTCAACGTGCCGGGTTGGCTAATGGACACCAATGAGGATCGTAAGGTCCACATACATCAGGTGATATCTGTCCAGACTATCTTAAATAGCACGTATCAACTTTTTCCTTTTGAGAACAATTACTCCGGTTTATGATATTATTTATGCAGGACATTTGGTCACTGCAAGAGCAGTAGCAACTCGCCCGCGTCCATACTGCCTCTAATGTAGCGGTTGTTTTTCCGTCTGCCTCCGCGGTTTGGCATATATCAACACAATGCGGCCCACTTGCCCGTTTGCATGGTTTACCGCGCCGTTTCACCATGGTGGTCAACTGATCATCAACTCTGCGGCAGATAAATACCGGCCTAACATATCAGGTGAAATCCATCCAGTTTATTTTATTATATATTGCTTTCTTTAGAAGAGCAATTACTCCGGCTTGCAAAGTTATTTAATGTAGGACCCTAAACCACCATATTGGTGCGAATTTAAAGGCCGTCAGAAAATGGCCGGCTTAAAAAGAAGGATTCCGGTTTAAAATCCGGCTCAAGGGAAAGATATCTCCCACAACGCTTTGAAGCTCTCAATATCCGGTTTAAGAATTTCCGGTTCAAGAAGAATTTATCTCTTGCAAAAAGTTAAAGGTTGTCAAAGAGGACCTACTGCTCTGACGCGCGGTTTAAACATGGGTATCCTACCATATGGGCTCATCTTCATATGATTACTTGGGGGCTTCCTGTTCAAACATAGGTGTATTCACCAAAGAGAACATGGCGTTACTACGCTCTTGATGCAGCTATCAAGACAATATTTTCATCAGGGGCCAAAGAGAGTTTGTTGCACATCACAACTCAAACATAGGCACCCGGCGAGCACAGCTCACAAATATATCACATGGGGGCTTCTGCTTGCAAAGCGGAGTCTTGTCCATTAATCTGGCTATCACGCCACAACAAAGCTTGGGAGCTTCACACCCAAGGGGCCAAAGATTGTGTTGTTCCTATGCACAACTCAAACATAGGCACCCATTGAGCACAGCTCAGAAAGTTACTTGGGGGCTCTTTGTGTAAAGTAACAAAGAGTTTGAAAGGACCCTTGTAATTGGGTATCGACCCACGGCTTGGAAGCCTGGTGTATTCACCTAAAACCCCGAGTTAACCTGCCTTCATCAAGTAAGCCACTCCTATCCAGGTAATCCTGGCATGACCCGCCGAACGTTTGGCAGTTACTCTCATTGAGACCCTGAACTTGTCAAAGTTAAAACGACGATTGGTTAGTTGGAGGCCCATCTTAAAAGGCTTTGTCAAATGGTTTAACACAGCGGCCTGGCAGCCCATGAAAAGCCTCCAATTTGGGCCTGGCAGCCCTCGAAAAGCCTCGACTACAAGTTTTATTTGCTTTTGCTTTTTGAAAGTTTCATCTCTTTTGCTAAAAGTTCCAAATTAAATCGGTGTCTACTGACCCGGCCAGACTATATGTCATTACATCAAACTGGTGTTTTTTTAAAACCCGGCGTGGCTTCCAGTTATCAGCTGTTAGCATATAATCAATTATGAACCGACATTTCTTAATCCGGCCTGGCTTTGGACTATAAGTCGCCAGTATATTTGGATTGCGCCAATGGAATCATGTGCTCATAAATCATTGGATTATGTTATTCAAATCTTTAATAGCCAACACGACTGGATTTTTATTATGGTTATCAATAACCAGTATTATGATTAAGGTTTTCAAAGTCGCCTTAGCGCAATAGCTATCATATTATCAATGGATATGATTTATTCTACAATTGAAGGAATAGTCCCGAGTCGCTGCAGGCTTACAACCTGGCACTTGGGGGCTACATTATTCAAACTGAGATTACATCAAATATGCAAGTCTCATGTCGCTACAAGCATGCACCATGACACTTGGGGGCTAATGCAAAGTCATTTTTTGCTCATTTTATTGAAGACCCGACTCATCACATTATAATGAGCCGGCCCTTGGGAGCTACCAATTGCTCCTGTCAACAATTCAAGGCACAAAGCTTTTTATTCATAATATTGAAGGGTCCACTGCTCAGTTGGTAAAGCACAAAGGCTCTTAACCTTGGGGACATGGATTCAAGTCCCATGATGGGGGTTACATCATATGACGTTATTTTCATTGAATTATATATCAAGTCCCAGCTCAATATTATCTTACTGAGCCGGTCCTTGGGGGCTACACTGGTTGAAGTTTTTATGAGTATAAGACAATTACAAGTCCCAGGTTGCTGCAAGCATGACAACCTGGCACTTGGGGGCTACATAATATGGAGCATTCAGCTTTTACTAAATGACTGGGATGAACAACATGGATTTCTTCTTAAGTGGCAGTATTTATATTGAAGCAAGTCTTAAACCATCACTTTGTTCTGCTCAAGACTTGGGGGCTAGAGGTATTATAATATTATCGAAGAACTATTTTCAAATTCTCTGTTTTGAGCAAACCGGATTGACCCGGCGTCACCAATCATTACGACCCTGTGTCTACAACCCGGGATCATCAATAATCATGAACCGGCGTTGGCAACAATCATGAATCGGCGTTGGCAACAATCATGACTCGGGATTATCAGGTTTTATAACCCGACAATGGTGGTAATCATAAACCGACAAGTTTTACATCTTCAAGCCTGCTGGATATTAGTTGAATATTTCAGAGACTAATATTTTTGTCAAGTCAGAGCATTGAAGGCCAATTCAAATGGATTCTTTATTTACAAAATATCTTCTGCAAGCAAATCGATTATGAAACTGGTCTATTGACTCGGTTTTTTTAGAAGGAAGAAATGACAAGGATTTACTGATGATCAAGTTCTGGTTTACAAGAATATTTAAACCGGAGCACAACCCGACAAATTTGTTCTTGTGTTTATGTTGCAGATCAGTTTAACATGGATGATTCCAAATTAAACTGGGGATAATGTCGGGGATATACCCAGTGGGAAAAACCGCCGGATGTATGAACCGGCTAGAGTTTGGCGATTCATCGGCGACCCACTTGGACCTGGCGGTTTAAGATTCATTGGTAATCCGACAGACGGGTCAGAGGAGCGACAAGACCCGGTGGCCCAACGGGTGGTTTATGGAAGGCCGGATCACGCTATGGTGGGCCGGTTTATGAGGAAAGCACAAGGAATATTTTTCTACAAAGGAAGCAAGACTAGGACTCCACTTGTAGTAGAGTAATCCTAATCCTACTAGGACTAGTCATGTAACCCGCCCCTTCAACATATATAAGGAGGGTTAGGCCTCCCCAAAGAGAAACAAGCAAGAAACAATCTCTAGGGCTAGACACAACTAGAGAGCCGGTTTATGGCGACTCCCTCGCGATGATAATGAGATCTAGCCTCAAACAACATGTAGGGTTGTTACCGGATGATGTTTCCCGGGGCCCGAAGCTATCTAAACCCGTGTCTTGTGTTGCGTCTCTCGATTCTGCTCAACCCCTCTCAAGCGACCACATGGATGTGTTGGCCTCGCGACTAAGTCCTCACACTAAGGACATCTAACGTGTTAATTCCATGACAGTTGGCGCCCACCGTGGGGCTTGCACACGGTGGTGAGGAGTTCTAGGAGGGATCTCTTCAGGGATCGAGGAGCTCACAATTAGACTAAGGAAGGTTTGAGTTCAAGAAAAATAAGATTACATTGGCTGTTGCCACTGCAAGTTGAAGATGTGTTCGAAGTCAATCAATGCAAGGATCACGTCCAAGGGACCAACAGGAGTGCAAGAGAATTTTTTTTTCCAGCGTGTTATAAGATTAGGAGAGGTCGAATTGCAAGTTGCTGAGACCATGTTTTTTCTGTTACAACACGTTTTTTCCGACGTGCTAAGTCCCGAGGTGTTTTGTCGCTACAACAATTTCCGAGTTGTAGAGCATCCATCGACCAAACCAACTACTACTCCGTGTTATTATTAGCATACAAAAGGCTAACAGGATCGATGCTTCTCACGTGGACGAAGTGCTAGTTCAATTATCTGAGTTATTATCTCCGATAGCTATACATACGTGGAAGTAGGCTGTACAAGGAAGTATGAGCCAAGATGTCCAATCAGTAGCGCTGCACACAAGGAAGAAAAAAGGGCGTGGGGCTACAAGTAGAAGATGTATCCGGGAGACGAGAGTGGCTGCAAGTTGCAGATACAAGTCTTAAAAGGCATCTGTTTGTCTTGTTCCGCCACGGCTTCAGATTTGACCGGTGATTGATTCATCATGGAGACCAAAATCAAGTCATCAATTACTACTCCGTTATCTACTATGACGCGTGAAGGCACAGAGGATTGGTCCAACCTTTGTTTTGACCATCTACTATCACGTCCTCCAAGGCATATTGCCAGTTGCAAAAAGTTGATATACAAAGCAGAGCAAGGAAACCGATCTAAACAGGCTTGCTACCTAGCTCGTATATGGCCCCGACCCGGGTTGACTGCAACGCCCGCCTCTGCTATCCCGGCCTGGTGCTGTTTCGGAGACCGGCCTTAATCATCATCTCCACGGTGTCCCCGTTCCGATCGGCTCGTAGCGACCGTCCGGTTTAACCCCGCTGCCACGTACTGTAGTTTTGCCGCCACAGTCACCGGGCTGGCCTCGCCTCTACTCCTGCACGCTCCTTTGTCAGTTGAGGAAAAAGATAAGAGGGAGGCTAGTTGGAAGAAAAGTAAAGTGGCAGGGATACAAGGGTGCAACGGTTGTTACAAGTTTCCCATGTACAGATGAAGATCCCAAATGAGAGTATACTACCAGCAAGACCTCCAAGAAAACTCTCACGTGGTCACAATGGACAAACCATCACATCAAAAAATCAGTACACAGCAAAAACGTTCATTGAGACTCCCTCAAACCAGGTTCTATTTGTTCCATATATTTTATCAGCATGAGTTAAATTGTTTGAAAAACGATTACTCTGGTTTGTGATATTTTTTTGCAGGGTCAATATTCATTACAAAGGTGTGTGTAAGGGACACACGCTTACATCACTTTGCGCTAGCGATTATCCATGTCGTGCTACCAGATGAATACATGCGCACATCGTCGTCCTTGTGGCCCAGTTTACATACACTTGTCGGGACCGCGCCCGCAATTAACTTGCCCAACCATACGGAGCATTACTATCATATATTGTTCACAAACATCATATGGAGGCGTGCCAACATCATTCGGCACAGGTGGTCGTCCTTATTCAACGGACTCCCGTGCCGGCTTACAATGCCTTGCCCGACTCGCCCGTCCGCGCCGCCTTACAACGCCACGGACGACTCGCTCATCTGCCCTCGTGGCGGTTCATGTGTCTGCACCGGTTTACAACACGGAGGACAGCTTGCTCGTCTGCGCCGGCTTACAACACTGCGGTCGATTCATGTGTCTGCGGTGCCTCTGATGTTGCGGTCGTTTACTGTCCGCCCTGCGGTCTGGCCTATTCAACGTGCCGGGTTGGCTAACGGACACCAATGAGGATCATAAGGTCCACATACATCAGGTGATATCTGTCCAGACTATCTTAAATAGCACGTATCCGCTTTTTCCTTTTGAGAACAGTTACTCCGGTTTATGATATTATTTATGCAGGACATTTGGTCACTACAAGAGCGGTAGCAACTCGCTCGCGTCCATACTGCCTCTAATGTAGCAGTTGTTTTTCCGTCCGCCTCCGCGGTTTGGCATATATCAACACAATGCGGCTTACTTGCCCGTTTGCACGGTTTACCGCGCCGTTTCACCATGGTGGCCGACTAATCATCAACTCCGCGGCAGATAATACTGGCCTAACATATCAGGTGAAATCCATCCAGTATATTTTATTATATATTGCTTTCTTTAGAAGAGCAATTACTCCGGCTTGCAAAGTTATTTAATGCAGGACCCTAAACCACCATATTGGTGCGAATTTAAAGGCCGTCAGAAAATGGCCGGCTTAAAAAGAAGGATTCCGGTTTAAAATCCGGCTCAAGGGAAAGATATCTCCCACAAAGCTTTGAAGCTCTGAATATCCAGTTTAAGAATCTCCGTTTCAAGAAGAATTTATCTCTTGCAAAAAGTTAAAGGTTGTCAAAGAGGACCTGCTGCTCTGACGCGCGGTTTAAACATGGGTATCCTACCTTATGGGCTCATCTTCATATGATTACTTGGGGGCTTCCTGTTCAAACATAGGTGTATTCACCAAAGAGAACATGGTGTTACTACCCTCTTGATGCGGCTATCAAGACAATATTATCATTAGGGGCCAAAGAGAGTTTGTTGCACAGCACAACTCAAACATAGGCACCCGGCGAGCACAGCTCAGAAATATATCACATGGGGGCTTCTGCTTGCCAAGCGGAGTCCTGTCCATTAATCCGGCTATCACGCCACAACAAAGCTTGGGAGCTTCACACCCATGGGGCCAAAGAGAGTGTTGTTGCTACGCACAACACAAACATAGGCACCCATTGAGCATAGCTCACACAGTTACCTGGGGCTCTTTGTGTAAAGTAACAAAGAGTTTGAAAGGACCCTTGTAATTGGGTATTGACCCACGGCTTAGAAGCCTGGTGTATTCACCTAAAACCCCGGGTTAACCTGCCTTCATCAAGTAAGCCACTCCTATCTTGGTAATCCTGGCATGACCCGCCGAACATTTGACAGTTACTCTCATTGAGACCCTGAACTTGTCAAAGTTAAAACGACGATTGGTTAGTTGGAGGCCCATCTTAAAAGGCTTTGTCAAATGGTTTAACTCAGCGGCCTGGCAGCCCATGAAAATGCTCGAATTTGGGCCTGGTAGCCCTCAAAAAGCCTTGACTACAAGTTTTATTTGCTTTTGCTTTTTGAAAGTTTCATCTCTTTTGCTAAAAGTTCTAAATTAAACTGGTGTCTACTGACTCGGCCAGACTATATGTCATTACATCAAACCAGTGTTTTTTTAAACCCGGCGTGGCTTCCAGTTATCAGCTGTTAGGATATAATCAATTATGAACCGGCATTTCTTAATCCGGCCTGGCTTTGGACTATAAGTCGCCAGTATATATTTGGATTGCGCCATTGGAATCATGTGCTCATAAATCATTGGATTATATTATTCAAAGCTTTAATAGCCAACACGGCTGGATTTTTATTATGGTTATCAGTAACCAGTATTATGATTAAGGTTTTCAAAGTCGCCTTAGCGCAATAGCTATCATATTATCAATGGATATGGTTTATTCTACAATTGAAGGAATAGTTCCGAGTCGCTGCAGGCTTACAACCCGACACTTGGGGGCTACATTATTCAAATTGAGATTACATCAAATATGCAAGTCTCATGTCGCTGCAAGCATGCACCATGACACTTGGTGGCTAATGCAAAGTCATTTTTGCTCATTTTATTGAAGACCCGACTCATCACATTATAATGAGCCGGCCCTTCGGGGCTACCAATTGCTCGTGTCAACAATTCAAGGTACAAAGCTTTTTATTCATAATATTGAAGGGTCCACTGCTCAGTTGGTAAAGCACAAAGGCTCTTAACCTTGCAGACATGGATTCAAGTCCCATTATGGGGGTTACATCGTATGATGTTATTTTCATTGAAGTATATATCAAGTCCCCGCTCAATATTATCTTACTGAGCCGACCCTTAGGGGCTACACTGGTTGAAGTTTTTATGAGTATAAGACAATTAAAAGTCCCAGGTTGCTGCAAGCATGACAACCTGGCACTTCGGGCTACATAATATGGAGTATTCAGTTTTTACTAAATGACTGGGATGAACACCATGGATTTCTTCTTAAGTGGCATTATTTATATTGAAGCAATTCTTAAGCCATCACTTTGTTCTTCTCAAGACTTGGGGGCTACAGGTATTATATTATTATCGAAGAACTATTTTCAAATTCTCTATTTTGAGCAAACCGGATTGACCCGGCGTCACCAATCATTACGACCCTGTGTCTGCAACCCGGCATCATCAATAATCATGAACCGGCGTTGGCAACAATCATGAACCGGCATAATTCAACTCATGGGGCTTAAGCTGTCGTGAGGCATACGAAACAACTCTTCCCTCCTGCATAAGAACTGCTCCAAGTCCTCGAAGACAAGCGTTGCAATACACCTCATAATCCTTGCCCTGATCTAGCAGAATCAAAACTGGTGATGTACCTAAACATTTATTCAACTCCTGGAAACTGGCCTCACATCCCTTAGTCCATTTAAACTTGGTGTCCTTCTTCAACAACTCCGTCATGGGCTTTGCAATATTCGAGAAATTCTCAATGAATCTCCGGTAGTATCCTGCAAGTCCAAGAAAACTTTGGATCTCTCCAACTGCCGTTGGTGCTACCCAATTTGTCACAGTGACAACTTTGGTGGGATCTACTGCTATTCCTTCTCCGGATATAACATGTCCGAGGAATCCAACTTCCTTCAACTAAAACTCACATTTGCTGAACTTGGCATATAACTGATGTTCTCTGAGCTTCTCCAGTACCAAACGCAAATGCTCCTTATGCTCATTCTTTGAATATACCAAAATATCATCAATGAACACCATGACGAACGTATCTAGAAACTCCATAAACACCTTGTTCATCATGTTCATGAAATAGGCAAGTGCGTTAGTCAGACCAAATGACATAATGGTATACTCATACAGCCCGTACCTGGTGGTAAAAGCCGTCTTAGGTATATCCTGCTCTCTAATCTTCAACTGGTGGTATCTTGATCGCGAATCGATCTTGGAAAATACCTTAGCTCCTTGCAATTGGTCAAACAGATCATTGATCATCGACAACGGGTACTTGTTCTTGATTGTTACTTCATTCAATCCTCGATAATCAACAACCATCCTCAATGATCCATCCTTCTTATCCACTAGAAGCACTGGCGATCCCCAAGGTGAAGAACTTGGGCGAATATAGCCTTTATCCAGTAACTCCTTAATCTGCTTCTTAATTTCCTCCAAATCTTGCGTGGGCATCCTGTACGATCTCTTAGATATTGGCCCTGTGCGTGGCAAAAGCTCAATCAAAAACTCAATGTCTCTATCTAGTGGCATGCCTGGCAACTCCTCTGGAAATACATCAGGGAAATCCTTTACCACTGGTACTTCCTCCTGCACAACTCCCGATAAGGAATTTACTTGTGTCCTCTTCAGCTCATGTCGTGATACATACTTGATCCTTCTTCCTTCTAGGGTGGTAAGCAAAACCGACTTACTGGCGCAATCAATGTTTCCTCTATACTCCGTTAGCCAATCCATACCCAGAATCACATCCAAACCTTGCGATTCCAGAATGATTAAATCAGAGGGGAAAACATGCCTACCTATACTCAATGGCACTTGAAAACATCCTTGATTGGCCATATACTCCGCTCCTGGTGAGCTTACTAACATAGGTGTTCTAAGAACTTTGGTGGGCAGTTTATACTTATCCACAAATCCCCTTGATATGTATGAATGTGATGCACCAGTATCAAAAAGAACGATTGCAGTAAATGACTTAACCAAAAACTTACCTATTACTGCATCTGGCTGTGCTTCAACCTCCTCCACGTTAACGTGGTTCACCTATCCCCTATTGAAAGGGTTCGGCTTCTTCCCAGAGCTTCCATTGCCATTTCCATTCTGGGCTTCAGGACATTCATTGGCATAATGTCCAGTCTTCTGACACTTATAGCAAGTGACTTGGCTCAGGTCTCTCTTGGCTGGGGTTGATGGGTTGGTACGTTTCTGGCCGTTGCTTCCTCCATTCCCATTACCATTCTTGGGGACACTATGATTATGCGAGCTACCTCCTCCATGGGTATGCTAAAAATGTCCTCCCGATTTTGGGGTAAAACGTGGCTTCTACTGAGCTCCAGAATTGTACTTCCCTTGTCCATACTTCCTCTAGCGGTTTTCAATCTGCTGCTGCTTCCCTTCAATCATGAGAGCACGATCTACCAATTCCTGGTAGTTGTTGAAAGTTGCTACCATCAACTGCATGCTCAGCTCATCGTTCAGCCCTTCCAGAAACTTCTCTTGCTTAGTTGCATCTGTAGCAACGTCATCTGGGGCATAACGTGCTAACTTACTAAAGTCATCCACGTACTGGCCAACAGTACGTCCTCCTTGGCGCAAGTTATGAAACTCACGCTTCTTCATGGCCATAGCTCCTGCTGAAACATGGGTAGTACGGAAAGCCTGCTGAAACTGATCCCATGTGACCGTGTCGATAGGATAAGTGGCTGTGAAATTCTCCCACCATGATGCTGCGGGTCCATCAAGCTAATGTGCGGCAAAACACACATTTTCCGCATCTGTGCATCATGTAGTGGTCAACTCCCTCCCTATCTTGTGGAGCCAATCATCTGCAACTATCGGCTCGGTGCTACTGGAGAACACCGGCAGATTTAGTCTAAGGAAATGGGTTAAGTGATCAACAGGTGGTGGAGGTGGTGGGTTGTTGTTTTTGCTGTTGTTCCCCTGATTCTGATTCTGGACTAGTAACTGCATCAACGCATTCTACTGCTGGATCAACTGAGTGAGCTCCGGTGGGAAAGCAAATCCATTATCACGTCTCGGAGGCATCTGAGGGTTTTAGAAAAGATGAGAAAATAGAATAGAATGAGGTCTAGAGAGAAAACACTAACCATATGCACATGAGACAAATGCAATCAATATCACTTCATTCAATCAAACAAGGGCATACAACGGTCTAACAATCGTTACAAAGTGCTCGGACTATACTAGATTCATGGGGGAATACTACTACTGTTATGGTGGTCAACTACAAAACTGCTCCAGCTTCATCAACATAGTCATCATTGCTATCGTCTGGGTCTGAGTCGGTGTTGTCGATGATGATGTAGTTCTCTGGACAAGTGCAATCATCGTCTTCTCCTCCGGTCGCGGGGAATCCCATGAATACCTTCAGCTTCTTCTTCAGATCATTGTTCTTCTCCACTATTGTTGCTATTTCCTCCTCATATCCATCGCGTGTAGACTTGAGTTCTTCCTCTAGTTCCATGATCTTGGTCATAGCCTTCTTCAGATCTATCATGCCTGCGCACATCTGGTTCTCCTAGCGTCGAATGTGCTGGTTTAACTCCTGAACGAAAGATGCAACTGGTCTATCCTTCCTGGTGTTGATCATCTCCCATTGCTCATCTCGGCACCCACAAATCTGGTAAATAGTATCCTTGAGATCCTTGTGGTAAACTTCTCCAATGCGTCCCATTGTGATGTGGGCTTCCATGCTCCTTCCTAGACTCCAGGTTGGTGCATCGAAGGAAAACTCTATGGACTCAGTGACGGGCATGAACGTCCTTCCTGGAACTTGAACTTGAATCATCCAACGCTCCTCTTTTGGTAAAGTGGCGTTGTAGGTCCCGGTGAAGCTTGGTACTCCGATTTTCAGGTACTTAGTGACCTCCTCCAAGTGGCGTCCAAAGGGTGTATCTTCATCCGGTTGCGTGAACTTGTTCCTTGC
Source organism: Triticum aestivum (assembly GCF_018294505.1). Taxonomy (NCBI): domain Eukaryota; kingdom Viridiplantae; phylum Streptophyta; class Magnoliopsida; order Poales; family Poaceae; genus Triticum; species Triticum aestivum. The sequence goes on from NC_057801.1 coordinate 275,402,672, forward strand.
ATCCGCCATCCTAAAAGAGTAGAAAAGACGAGGAGTCAGAAATGAGAAGAGTGAGTAGTGATCTAGGGCTTTTAGCTTAGTGGTCGTGTCCTATAGTTAGCATGTGCTCTGATACCATCTTGTAAGGACCAGACCTCAAACAGTCTGATCTCTATGCTTTAGTGTCATCCCTGGATCAGTAATGCTGACACTCACAGTACTTGAAGGATTTATAACAGAGTAGCAATCACACACTTATTACATCGAATGTCTCAAAAGAGAACTTATTACAATAAATATGGCTTAAGGCCATCTAATAACGATAACAGCGGAAGGCTTAGAAGATAAGTGAGTGCATCAACTCCAACGGCATCACCGAGTATAAGACCACGACCTAAGGCTCCTTACTCGTCGTCCGAAAAGTCTGCAACATGAACGTTGCAGCCTGAAAATGGGTCAGCACATGGAATATGCTGGCAATGTAACACATAGAGAGTAATGAACAGAATGATGCTATCACTACATGCATATATGGCTAGTGGAAAGCTCTATGGGTACAATTTTGCATAAAGCCAATTTTTCCCTACTGCAAAGGAATAAATTTTATTTAACTATCATGGTGGTTGTTAAACATTGAGAAGATAGACATCCTCTCAATCCCAATTAAGCATTATCATTAAACCCAACACTTTAACTTAAAGTAACATGATGAGATTCACATGATAATCCAAGAACTAGATACTCAAAACGTCCATAACCGGGGACACGGCTAACCATGATTAGTTTATACACTCTGCAGAGGTTTGCACACTTTTCCCCACAAGACTCGATCTCCTCCGTGGATTTCTCGCACTACATCGTGTTTGAGAAACGGATGACCGAGACATAGTCTTTCAGAAGCGCTAGCACCTTACGATCGGGTAGACAATTACACCTACTTTCCCCTACATCTGCTAGTCTACCATTGTAAGATTTCGCACGACTTAATAAACTATGCTAGAGCCCATAGTAGCTTGTGGCTACACACAGAAGTTTCTAGCATGAATAATCTCATGATCCCTTTGAGCCTGGGTGGCGGTCCATAAAGAAAACAGGCAATCGCTGGAATACCCAGGTGCCTCAATCCACCAGATGTGTGTTAAAGCTGCCACCTTAAATAAACCATTAATTAACAATCTCACATCTGTCATGGATACACTCACCCAATCCACGTCTACTAGCATAGCATAGCATAATAAGCTAACGTAGAAGTAACTCCCAAAGGTTTGATATTAAAACAGGTAATAGGTACTACCTCATCTACTTCCCAAAACCCACATATTAATCAGATCCTAACCATGCAATTGTTTGTGGATTCATCTAATGCAATAAAACTGGGTAGTAAAGGGGTATGATCAAAGTGTTACTTGCCTTGCTGATGATCCGTGAAACCTAGCGATTCGAAGTAGCAAGCGGTGCACTCTGGGTACTCTATCGCAAACAAACAAGCATACAATAAGCACTCATCTAATGCACAGGTAAAACTCAAATAAAAGATCTAACCAGAAACTTCAACTTAAGAACTCCGGTTTATAAAAGAATCAAATCAAATGAAGCAACGAAAGTCAAACGACGAAAGAAACAAGATTTGTTTACTAATCTGGACCTAAGTCAAATTTTACGGAAGCAAAACTTGTTTGAGTTGGTTAAACGGAAAGAGGGTTTCAAGACGAAACTCTAGGCGCTTGAATCGCCTGATTTCGATAAACGAGCGAAAAGTTATACTAGAACGAAAATCGGATCAGAAATCTCGATCAGAAATAATCGCGGAAAAAATCCAAGAAAAAGAAAAACTGATGAACGGTTTAACGAAAGGACGTTCGTTAACTGAAACTAAACGGCGAAATCGTCCATTAAAACGAACAACGAGCGAACGCTCGCTAAATAAGAGAACCGAGAAAAACCGGTGAACCGATCTAAAAAAACAAACTAGGGTTTCTAAAATAAACCGAATCGGTTTTCTAAAAAAACGGCAGCGGCGAACGGCGGCTACCTCATCGGAATCCGGCGGGGCTCGGCTCCGGTGGGGCGGCGTGGGTGGCGGGGCGGCGGCGACGGGCATCGGCGGTGGCGGGCTCCCGGCGGCGAAGGCGGGCTTTGGCGGCAGGGCTGCCGGCGGCGGTGGTGGCTTGGACGGGGTGAGGCGGCGGGGTGGGAAGGTATTTAAGAGGGGGGCAGTGTCCTGCCTTGGGGGAGGGGGCAAGGCGGCGGGGAGGAGGAGTCCGGCTCGGACTCCTGTACGAGTCGGCGGCGGCGGCGGCGGCGGTCTCCCGGAGGGAGATGGCGGCGCGGGGAGGCGGGCCGGCTCGGATGGGCCTCGGCCAGTCGGGCGCGCGCGCGATTTTTTTTAAACAATTCCGCCGAAACTAAGAAAAATCCTAGAAAATAAAATAAAATTCTAAAAATGCCAAAATAAATTTTCACCGTCTAAATAAAATATTTAGAACGAGATGAACATTTTCTTGGCCCTAAAATGCAGTTTTGAAAAACGTGCAATTTTTCCTAAATTCAAATAAAGTAGCCAAAAACTGCGAAATAAAAATCTTATTTGATTTTTTTATCAAAACCTCAATACTTCTTTATTTTGGGAAAGTCATTTTATTCCCGCTCTCATATTTTTATAATAGAAATAATTGAAGATAAAATAAATAAAATCAAATGATCCAATTTTTAAAATTTGAGAAAACTCAAATATGAAAATAACGAAATCCCCAACTCTCTCCATGGGTCCTTGAGTTGTGTAGAATTTCTGGATCAGGCCAAAAGCAATAAAAAATGATATGCAATGATGATCTAATGTATAACATTCCAAATTGAAAATTTGGGATGTTACAACATTATTTTTATAATACAATGGAATTGTACAAGGGGATAATTATTTTTTATGAAAAGTTTCTGTAATTAAGATTCACAAAGTTTCCGTGAGCATGAACAAAGTTCAAGGCTAGCTCCCACTTCAACAATGCTTGTCTTTCTCGCTTTCACTTTCCTTTTTGAAAAGTTTTGGGTTCCCCTCTTAATTTTTTTGTTTTTAAAGTATATAAAAGCACTCAACAGAAATAAATGACTCTCTAAAACTTCCGGGTTGTCTCCCTGACAGCGCTTTCTTTAAAGCCATTAAGCTAGGCATATAGTGCTCAAGTAATGGATCCACCCGGATCCCAAGGTATATCAAAGCCAATTTTAATTAAGAATGATTTGTAATTTAGTTGTGAGCACAAAGTAACATATATCATGCAGCAACGAAGTCTAACTCTCTTCCTATGCATCGACATGTCATAAAAGAACAATTCATGCACACATAGTAAAGGCCAATGCATAGTATAAACAGTTTCTTGCAATTCTATCATATAGGAAACATAGAGAGGTGGAGATATAGTTCCTCTCTCGTAATAATTTCAAGTAGGAGCAGCAAGCACATGCATATCTCATTCATCAAAATTGTCATGTGCAATGGTAAAAGTCAACCCATCAATATAATCCTTAACAAGCACAAACTTCTCCGATATAGTGTAGTTTGGAGAATTCAAAAAGATAATAGGACTATCATGCGTGGGTGCAATAGCAACAATTTCATGTTTAACATAAGGAACTATAGCAAGTTCATCTCCATAAGCATAATGCATACTGGCATCTTGGCCACAAGCATAGCAAGCATCATCAAAAAGGGATATTTCAAGAGAATCAACGGGATCATAACAATCATCCTTTGGTAAGAACGAAGGGGAATTAAACAATGTATGAGTTGAAGAGTTACTCTCATTAGAAGGTGGGCACGGGTAGCTAATCCGCTCTTCCTCCTTTTGTTCTTCACTCTCCTCATCATCTTTTTCATCCAATGATCTCACAGTTTCATTAATTTCTTCTTCCATAGCTTCTTGCAAAATATTAATCTCTTCTTGGACGACGAAGAATTTCTCAATATATAGTTTAACATAGGCATTAGAAGCAGAATTATCATAACAATATTCAAGTATGGCAAAATTTTCAGATTTGTAGAGAGTAGCATCATACTTTTCAATCAAAGAAGCAATTTCATAAGCACCCTTAAAAGCAACAAATTATTCAATTTTTTGAACATTAAAGTAATTACAAACACTCTTAGCATACGAAGATACGATCCCATTATCAATAAACTCACATTGGTAGGGCAGGTGTTTCTTAGGGTTTTCAGAACAACAAGTAACATCATATATTTCACATAAATTCCAAGCATAGCATTGCAAATGATGAATTTGATCCAGTAAAAGTTTCCCTTTTTTAGATATACGGTCGCACATACCAAGCATGCTCATATAAAGATTTTCCCTCAACTAAGCTAGTTGGGGTTTCAGCACGAGCACATAGGGATCGAAGATGATCCAAGTAAAAAGCTTCAGTAGTGTGATAGATTTTGAGTGGTTCTTCAACCATTGGTGCAGTAGGTATAACTATTTTTTTGGTATTTTGTGTTTCCTACCCATAACAAAAGATAGAAAACAACTAAGGACAGCAAATAAAAATTACTTAGTGATAAAGAAAACAAGCACACACGAGAATATTCACCCCACGCCATGACTCCCCGGCAACGGCGCCAGAAAAAGGTCTTGATGACCCGCAAGTATATGGGATAGTTGTAGCCTCTTTAGATAAGTAAGAGTATCGAACCCAACGAGGAGCTAAAGGTAGAACAAATACTCTCTCAATTCCTATCGGCCACTGATACGACTCTACGCACACTTGACGTTCGCTTTACATCGAACAAGTTTGAAACTAGAAGTACTTTGTAGGTGTTGTTGGATAGGTTTGCAAGATAATAAAGAGCACGTAAATATAAACTAGGGGCTGTTTAGATAAAGATGTAATAAAGTAAGTATTAGTAGAGAGCTTTTTGTTACGAGAAAGTTATTTGTCCAAGGCAATCAATAACTAGACCGGTAATCACTACTGCAATTTTATTTGAGGGAGAGGCATAAGCTAACATACTTTCTGTCCTTGGATCATATGCACTTATGATTGGAACTATAGAAAGCATCCGAAACTACTAAAGATCATTAAGGTAAAACCCAACCATAGCATTAAAGTATCAAGTCCCCTTCATCCCATACGCAAACAACCTACTTACTCGGGTCTGTGCTTTTGTTCACTCACGCCACCCACCATAAGAAAATCATGAACATATTTCAAACCCTACAACAGGGATCACTCACGCTTGCGCGACACGGAGAGCACCATAGGACATCACCAATAATTAAACATGCAACTCAAACCAATCACGATCATCAATTAACCCATAGGACAAAACAGATTTACTCAAACATCATAACATAGCCATACATCATTGGGAAATAATATATAGCGTTGAGCACCATGTTTAAGTAGAGATTACAGCAGGTAAGAGAGGGGTTACACCACTTCATAGAGGGGGGAAGAGTTGGTGATGAAGGCGGTGGAGTTGTTGGTGAAGATTGCGGTGATGATGATGGCCCCCGGTGGCGTTCCGGCGCCACCGGAAGCAAGGGGGAGAGGGACCCCCTTCTTCTTCTTCTTCCTTGACCTTCTCCCTAGATGGGATAAGGGTTTCCCCTCTGGTCCTTGGCTCCCATGTCATGGGAGGGGCGAGAGCCCCTCCGAGATTGGATCTATTTCTCTGTCTCTCTCTGTTTCTGCGTTCTCAGATTCTGACCCTTCACCGTTTATTTTATATACGGAGATTCATAACTCTGATTGGGGTGAATCTTTCGCCCAGATATTTCTCACAAAATTAGCTTTCTTGCGACAAAAGAAGAGCATTAACCGCCTTAGGGAGGGGCCAGGAGAGTCCAGGCCGCGCCTGCCTCCCTGGGGCGCCCCCCCCTATATCATGGCCCCCTCAGGCACCATCTCGCATTGATTTTACTTCCCAAAAATCATAAATATTCCAAAATAATCCTCCATCCGTTTTTATCCCATTTGGACTCTGTTTGATATGGGTTTTCTGTGAAACATAAAACATGCAACAAACGAGAACTGGCACTGGGCACTGGATCAATATGTTAGTCCCAAAAAATAGTATAAAAAGTTGCCAAAAGTATATGAAAGTTGTAGAATATTGGCATGGAACAATCTAAAATTATAGATACGATGGAGACGTATCATTCGCAAGCATCAAATGATTCATAATCAAGTGATTTCGAAAGTCCATCCGCATGGAGTTTCTTCATGCGCTTTACACCAATATGACCTAAACGGCAGTGCCACAAGTATGTTGCACTATCATTATCAACTTTGCATCTTTTGGCATCAATATTATGAATATGTGTATCACTATGATCGAGATTCAATAAAACATTTACATCGGGTGTATGAGCATAGAAGGTTTTATTCATGTAAATAGAACAACAATTATTCTCTGACTTAAATGAATAACCGTATTGCAATAAACATGATCCAATCATATTCATGCTCAATGCAAACACCAAATAACATTTATTTAGGTTCAACACTAATATCGAAGGTAGAGGGAGTGTGCGATGGTGATCTTATCAACCTTGTAATCACTTCCAACACACATTGTCACCTGGCCCTTAACTAGTCTATGTTCATTCTGTAACTCCTGTTTCGAGTTACTAATCTGAGCAACTGAACTAGTATCAAATACCCAGGGGCTACTACGAACACTAGTAAGGTACATAATAATATGTATATCAAATATAGCTTTGTTCACTTTGCCATCCTTCTTATCCGCCAAATGTTTGGGACAATTCCACTTCCAGTGACCATTTCCTTTGCAGTATAAGCACTCAGTTTCAGGCTTGGGTCCAGCTTTGGGATTCTTCATGGGAGTGGTAACTTGCTTGCCATTCTTCTTGAAGTTCCCTTTTCTTTCCCTTGCCCTTTTACTTGAAACTAGTTGTATTGTTAATCATCAAACCTTGATGCTCCTTCCTGATTTCTACCTCCTCAGCTTTGAGCATTGCGAAGAGCTCGGGAATAGTCTTCTCCATCCCTTGCATATTATAGTTCATCACGAAGCCTTTATAGCTTGGTGGCAGTGATTGAAGAACTCTGTCAATAACACTATCATCTGAAAGATTAACTCCTAGTTGAGTCAAGGGGTTATGATACACATACATTCTGAGTATGTATTTACTGACAGAACTGTTCTCCTCGATCTTGCAGCTATAGAACTTTTTTAGTCTTCATACCTCTCAACTTGGGCATTTGCTTGAAATATTAACTTCAACTCCTGGAACATCTCATATGCTCCATGGCGTTCAAAATTTCTTTGAAGTCCCGATTCTAAGCTGTAAAGCATGGTGCACTAAACTATCAAGTAGTCATCATACCGAGCTTGTCAAACGTTCATAACGTCTGCATCAGCTCCTGCAATAGATCTGTCACCTAGTGGTGCATCAAGGACATAATTCTTTTGTGCAGCAACAAGGATAATCCTCAGATAATGGACCCAGTCCGCATCATTTCTACTATCTTCTTTCAACTTTTCTCTAGGAACATATCGAAAATATATAGGGGAGCTACAACGCGAGCTATTGATCTACAACATAATTTGCGAATACTATCAGGACTAAGTTCATGATAAATTAAAATTCAATTAATCATATTGCTTAAGAACTCCCACTTAGATAGACATCCCTCGATTTATCTAAATGATCACGTGATCTAAATCAACTAAACCATGTCCGATCATCACGTGAGATGGAGTAGTCTTCAATGGTGAACATTTTTATGTTGATCATATCTACTATATGATTCACGTTCGACCTTTTGGTCTCCAGTGTTCCGAGGCCATGTCTGTACATGCTAGGCTCGTCAAGTTTAACCCGAGTATTCCGCATGTGCAAAACTGTCTTGCACCCGTTGTATGTGAACATAGAGCGTATCACACCCGATCATCACATGGTGTCTCAGCACGAAGAACTGTCGCAACGGTGCATACTCAGGGAGAACACTTATACCTTGAAATTTTAGTAAGGGATCATCTTATAATGCTACTGCCGTACTAAGAAAAATAAGATGCATAAAGGATAAACATCACATGCAATCAAAATATGTGACATGATATGGCCATCATCATATTGTGCCTTTGATCTCCATCTCCAAAGCACCGTCATAATCTCCATTGTCACTGGCTTGAGACCTTGATCTCCATCGTAGCATCATGGTCGTCTTGCCAACTATTGCTTATACAACTATCACTAACGCATAGTGATAAAGTAAAGCAATTACATGGCGTTTGCATTTCATACAATAAGGCAACAACCGTAAGGCTCCTGCCAGTTGCCGATAACTTTTAAAAAACATGATCATCTCATACAATAACTTATATCACATCATGTATTGACCATATCACATCACAACATGCCCTGCAAAAACAAGTTAGATGTCATCTACTTTGTTGTTGCAAGTTTTACGTGGCTGCTCTGGCCTCTAGTAAGAACCGTTCTTACCTACGCATCAAAACCACAACGGTGATTTATCAAGTTTCCGTTTTAACCTTCAACAAGGGCCGGCCACAATCAAATTCGATTCAACTAAAGTTGGAGAAAGAGACACCAGGCAACCACCTTTATGCAAAACTAGTTGCATGTCTGTCGGTGGATCCGGTCTCATGAACGTGGTCATGTAAGGTTGGCCCGGTCTGCTTCGTCCAACAATACCACTGAATCAAAATAAGACATTGGTAGTAAGCAGTATGACGATCACCACCCACAACTCTTTGTGTTCTACTCGTGAATATCATCTACGCATAGACCTGGCTTGGATGCCACTGTTGGGGAACGTCAGATGCAATTTCAAAAAAATTCCTACACTCACGCATGATCTATCTAGGAGATGCATAACAACGAGAGGGGGAGAGTGTGTCCACGTACCCTTGTAGACCGAAAGCGGAAGTGTTTTTCTAGCGTGATTGATGTAGTTGAACTTCTTCTCGTTCTGACTGATCAAGCACCAACGTACGACACCTCCGAGTTCTGACATGTTGAGCTCGATGATGTCCCTCGAACTCTTGATCCAGCAAAGTGTCGAGGGAGAGTTCCGTCAGCATGACGCATGGTGATGGTGATGGTGATGTTTTCCTCACAGGGCTTCGCCTAAGCACTACGTGAATATGACCGAAGGCGCAAATTATGGAAAGGGGCACCGCACACCGCTTGGAACAATTGATGTGTGTTGTAGGCGCCCCCTCACCACGTATATAATGGAGGGAGGGGGAGGAGGCTGGCCATAGGCTCTCCCCAAGTAAGAGGAGTCCTACTTGGGCTCCTAGTAAGATTCTCCCCCTCTTTCCTTATACCGGAGGGGGAAAGGTGGGAAGAGAGAGAGGGGGGAAGCAAAGGGGGGCGCCGCCCCCTCTCTAGGCCAATTCGGCCTCCTTCCCTGTGGGGCGCGTCGTGGGCTGGTGTGCCTCCCTCCTATGGCCCATATGGCCCATATCTTCCCTCGGGGGCTTTCAGTACCCCCCCCCCCGATACTCCGATATGTACCTGATACATTCCGGAACACTTCCGGTGTCCAAATACTATCATCCAATATATCAATATTTACCACTCTACCATTTTGAGACTCCTCGTCATATTCGTGATCTCATCTGAGACTCCAAAAAACATATAGTCACCAAATCACATAACTCATATAATACAAATCGTCATCGAACGTTAAGCATGTGGACTGTTGGGGATATATTTATTGGGTATGACCTGCGCAGGAGGGGCGAGTCATACCATTGGAGGTTCCTAAAGACAAGGCCCATGAAGACGTTGAAGATGGAGGTTCGCGAAGAAGGCTTACTGAAGGCCCAAGACCCAAAGGTGACTTGAGGCCCACGGGCGTAAACCACCATATGTTAACTTTTATGTTAAGGAACGTATAGGTTCTGTCACTGAGCCAGACACATTGTGTATGAGCCGGTCGGGACTTGGTAGGCCGCCGGGCATCAGCCTATGTATATAAAGGGGTGATCCGATGGTGGTTTAGGGCAAGAAAGAAGAGATCAAGAACTAGGTCAAGCGTATTCGATCCCTGGTAATCGAAGCCCAAGCAATATCACCCTACACTGGATTAGGCCTTTACCTCCACCGCGAGGGGCCGAACCAGTATAAATTCTCTATGTCTCTTGTCCCGTTTAACCCCTTGAAGCTAACTACATTGTGATGGCTCCACACCTAAGTACTCACGCTAGGGCATCTGACATTACAATTCCACGTCAGTTGCCGCCCACCATGGGGCCAGTGCACGGTGGTTTCGAGTTCTTGAAAGGCACCTTCGCAGGGCTCAAGGGGTATGCTGTGGGCTGGATGACCAAGAGTCATCACGGCAAGCTCTACATCAACGATGAGGGCAGGGGCCCCGAGGCCGGCTCAATCGAGTATGGGTACTAGGTCCCCTTTGGCGGAATCCACGTCTTCATTTGCAAGATTGGTGAGTCGGAAGCTGAGCGGGACATCTGCACCAACATCGTCGAGTCGGCTCAGCGCGTGTGACCCACCAAGGTTAACGCCGCCCTGAAGCATGTTTTTGTTAGTTTCGTTCATGGAGCGGAGCTAGAAGGAGGATCTGAATCTGGTGGTGAGATGGTTGTCTACTCAGGCGACGAATCTTCTACTGGTGAGACCAACTCCATCTATCAGGTTAAGGATGGCGGGCTTGGGGGCTGTTCCGATGGTGACAGTATTCTGGACCCCTACGAGCCGCCGCACCGGGTCACGATCTTCATGGCCGATACACAACCAGTGCAGGATTCTATGACTGCAGCAGCAATGATCTCCGGGTCAGCGACAGCGTCGGCTGTCGGGGCAGGAGGCCCTGTGCGCCCGCCGGCTCAAGCCTTGTCCGATCTGTTGGATGCTCTGACAACATTGTTGACAGCGGAGGTTAACCCGGCGAATCAGACTCGGCATAACGTGGAGGTTGCAAAATTGCGCGATGAGATAGCACAAGCCAAGGAGGAGCTAAACACGGAGAACACCTGGATGGCAACGGATCGAGCCGCCTTGCAGAGGGAGGTAGAATGGCTTCAGGCAGAGAGCTTCTGCTTAAGCCTAGACCGGTATGCATCGAACGCTGTCTTTAACAAAAGGCATGTGAGCAGGCTGCCCCCAACTTATGATGCGAGGAACCTTTTCAACATGCCTGGGGCAGGAACCAGTAACCCGCTGGTGTGGATCGGGCCGTTGTGGCGCCGGGGGTTGGAGAACCGGTTCCGCCATGTGCTACAGACCCCCCCATGTTTGAACTTGACCCCTCCTCAGCATGTTCCGATACCTCCGGGGCATTTTTCGAACCCCTTGGATAACATGATAGCTGCGGCTACTCAACTGGCAGCTCTCCCGACTCAGGATGAGTCGCTAGCGGCAACGGAAATACGGCGAGCCGGAGAACTTCTTCAAATGGTTGTGTCCCAACAGGCGGCTTATTCATACAGTCGTGATTGTATCCACTCAACACCATGTCCGAGCAGGAATTATAGTAGGCATATTGATGAACTAGTACTGTCCAGTAGTGAGTGGCTCCGCAATCAGCCTCGTAGGCCTGACCCGCTGCACGCTGGTAATGATGCTCAGGCTTTGGTAGACCAGGGCAGAGCGTGGCGTGAGGCGGAGCTGGCGGCTTAGTTGGCGGCTCAACAACAATCTCTGGTTTATCCTTCAACGTCCATGGAGGTAGGAGTGACCTCTAGAACCTTGGGTGTGCCATGTTTAGTGCCGGCTCTATGCTAACGTATCTATAATTTATGAAGCATTCATGCTATTATATTATCTGTTTTGGATGTTTACGGGCTTTATTATACACTTTTATATTACTTTTGGGACTAACCTATTAACCGGAGGCCCTGCCCATATTGCTATTTTCTTGCCTATTTAAGTGTTTCGAAGAAAAGGAATATCAAACGGAGTCCAAACGGAATGAAACCTTCAGGAGCATGATTTTTGGAACGAACGTGATCCAAGTGACGTGGAGCTAAACTCAGGGAAGCTTCAAGGAGGCCACAAGGCAGGGGGGACACACCCAACCCCCATGGGCACGCCCTCCACCCTCGTGGGCCCCTCATGGCTCCCCCGACCGAATTCCTTCGCCTATATAAGTCCATATAACCTAAAACCTTCGAAGAACACAATAGATTGGGAGTTCCACCGCCGCAAGCCTCTATAGCCACCAAAAACCTCTCGGGAGCCCGTTCTGGCACCCTGCCAGAGGGGGAATCCATTACTGGTGGCCATCTTCATCATCCCGGTGCTCTCCATGACGAGGATGGAGTAGTTCACCCTCGGGGCTGAGGGTATGTACCAGTAGCTATGTGTTTGATCTCTCTCTCTCTCTCTCATGTTCTTGAGGTGATACGATCTTGATGGATTGCGAGCTTTGCTACTATAGTTGGATCTTACGATGTTTCTCCCCCTCTACTCTCTTGTGATGAATTGAGTTTTCCTCTTGAAGTTATCTTATCGGATTGAGTCTTTAAGGATTTGAGAACACTTGATGTATGTCTTGCCGTGCTTATCTGTGGTGACAATGGGATATTCCCGTGATATACTTGATTTATGTTTTGGTGATCCACTTGCGGGTTCAATGAACTTATGCATAGGGGTTGACACATGTTTTCATCTTGACTCTCCGGTAGAAACTTTGGAGCACTCTTTGAAGTACTTTGTGTTGGTTGAATAGATGAATCTGAGATTGTGTGATGCATATCGTATAATCATGCCCATGGATACTTGAGGTGACATTGGAGTATCTAGGTGAAATTAGGGTTTTGGTTGATTTGTGTCTTAAGGTGTTATTGTAGTACGAACTCTATGATAGATCGAACTGAAAGAATAGCTTCATGTTATTTTACTACGGACTCTTGAATAGATCGAGCAGAATAACTTTGAGGTGGTTTAGTACCCTACCATAATCTCTTCATTTGTTCTTCGCTATTAGTGACTCTTTGTTGCATGTTGAGGGATAGTTATATGATCCAAGTATGTTATTATTGTTGAGAGAACTTGCACTAGTGAAAGTATGAACCTTAGGCCTTGTTTCTACTATTGCAATACCGTTTACGCTCACTTTTATCATTAGTTACCTTGTTGTTTTTATATTTTCAGATTACAAAAACCTATATCTACTATCCATATTGCACTTGTATCTCCATCTCTTCGCCGAACTAGTGCACCTATACAATTTACCATTGTATTGCATGTGTTGGGGACACAAGAGACTCTTTGTTATTTGGTTGCAGGGTTGTTTGAGAGAGACCATCTTCATCCTACGCCTCCCATGGATTGATAAACCGTAGGTCATCCACTTGAGGGAAATTTGCTACTATCCTACAAACCTCTGCACTTGGAGGCCCAACAACGTCTACAAGAAGCAGGTTACGTAGTAGACATCAAGCTCTTTTCTGGCGCCGTTGCCGGGGAGGTGAGTGCTTGAAGGTATATCTTTAGATCTTGCAATCGAATCTTTTTGTTTCTTGTTTTATCACTACTTTAGTCTACAAAAGAAAACTACAAAAAAACGGAATTGAGTTTGTCTCATACGCTTCATCTTTTTAATATCTTTCGTGAGAATGATGAAAAGGAAAATTGTGCTCAAGTGCTAGAAGAACAAGTCTATAAAATATTTGGTACTAAATCTTTGGATGATGAGCATGATTGCAATGGTGTTAGTATGAACTCCTTGAATATCCATAGTACAAACGATGATTACACTAGTTATGATGAAAATGTCTCCTATACGCATGTCGATTTTTGTGGAGAGCATTGGGTTTGCATGAACACGCCATATAGAGAAGATAGATATTGCAAGAGGCATAAGCATTTAGAAACTAAATTTTTGCAAGAAAGGTTAAATGTGAGTGTTGAAAATTTATATTTCCTTTGCCGTACTTGTGAACTTTGCAATGAACATGGTCATTTAAATCTCTGATGCAAATTGTTTCATGATCGAATCGTGTCCAAAAATTGTGATGACTTGATTTCCCTTGCACATCATAATGAAATTAGTTTGCTTTTGGGTTATGAAGAATTGAAACGTGCAACTAAGCATATTCCAAAATTTAACCTTAAGAATTTTATTGATATTAATCTAGTGGAAATGTATAAGTATTGTGCGGTGAATTGCATTGAAAACCCTTATATTGTGAATTACCTAAAGAAAAGAAAGCAAATAGAAGATGAAGAGAACACTAATGAAAGCGAAGAGACTTCCCAAAATCCTCCTATTATGTCTTATGATGAATCAGGTAACGAGGATGAGCTTTCTATTCAACCAATCTCATCAATAAGGAGCTGAAAGAAGAAGGTTGAACCCACACATAATGTGAAGAAGAAAAAGAAAAGAAGGAGCAACAAAGGTAGAAAGGTATCTCTCCCAAATGATGTTGCTCCTACTACTCATTGTGATGATAATAATTACTATACTATTGGTGCTATTAATGATGAGAGTGATTATGATATGAAAAGGCCCAAGCTTGGGGAAGCTATGTTTGATGAGGATGACATATTTGAGAATATATTTGCTGGAATTGATGTTTGTCCCAAGCTTGGGGAAGCTACGTTTAATGAAGATGATATTTTTAGAATCCCAAGTTTTGATATGCAAAGTTGTTATGATGATAGCATGCCTCTTACCTATGATGATTATATTGATGAAAGTGGGTTTGGAAGAGTGTCAACTTTAGTAAGTAGTGATCCCACTATTTTGGAGGATGTTAAATCTTATTGTGATGAATATGAAAGTGGATTTGGAAGAGTGTCAACTTTATTTAGTGATGATTCCACTATCTTGGAAGAGGTTTCAATTGATTATGATGAGAACAAAGTTGCTACTTATGATGATTATTGTCATGAAACTTATGCTATAAAAAGTAGTGATGATTATATTTATAAAACTTGTCATGATTATGATTACCCTTTTTCTGAACTTCATTCTTTTAATGTGGAAACAATTTATAGTATTCGAGTCTCTTATGATACTCCCACTATTCCGAATGAGAAGAATTTTTCTCATGTGGAGAGTAGTAAATTTTCTATGCTTGTAGATCATGAAAACAATGCTTTAGGTGCTGGTTATATTGTTGAATTCATTCACGATGCTACTGAAAATTATTATGAGGAAGGAATATATGCTTGTAGGAATTGCAATAATATCAAGTTTCCTCTCTATGTGCTTAAAGTTTTAAAGTTATGCTTGTTTTGCCTTCCTATGCTAGTTTATTATTGTTCTCATAAGTTGTTTTCTCATAAAATCCCTATGCATAGGAAGTGGGATAGGCTTAAATGTGCTAGTCATATGCTTCATGATGCTCCCGTTATGTTTCAATTCTTATCTTTTATGCGAGCATCGTTGTCATCATCATGCCTAGCTAAAAAGCATTAAAGAAAGGCGCTTGTTGGGAGACAAACCAATATTTACCTTTACTGTTTTTGTGTCTTCACATGATTATGCTACTGTATTAATCATGTTTTATAGCTTTTGTTTCAATGAAGTGCCAAGTAAGACCTTTAGGATAGCTTACGGTGATAATTGTGTTGATCCTGCTGAAAATCAGAAACTTTTGCACGCAGTAAATTATTTTTGATAATTCACAGAAACGTGCTTCTGATCTGATTATTTTTGATCTGGAGTGGTACACAAATTTCTCATGTTTTCCTAGTTTGGTAGAATTTGTGGAGTTACAGAAGTATTCGAATGATACAGATTACTATAGACTGTTCTGTTTTTGACAGATTCTGTTTTCTATGTGTTGTTTGCTTATTTTGATGAATCTATGAGTAGTATCGGAGGGTATGAACCATAGAGAAGTTGCAATACAATATATATTACACCAATATGAATTTAGAATGAGTTCATTACAGTACCTAAGTGGTGGGTTTTTTTCTTATACTAACGGAGCTTACGAGTTTTCTGTTGAGTTTGTGTTGTGGAGTTTTCAAGTTTTGGGTAAAGATTCGATGGACTATGGAATAAGGAGTGGCAAGACCTAATCTTGGGGATGCCCAAGGCAGCACAAGGTAATATTAAAGGACAACCAAGAGCCTAAGCTTGGGATGCCCCGGATGACATCCCCTCTTTCGTCTTCATCCATCGGTAACTTTACTTGGAGCTATATTTTTATTCATCACATGATATGTGTTTTGCTTGGAGAGTCATTTTATTTTGTTAGTATTTTATTTATGTTATTTATAATAATGTTTTGCATCTATATTTTCAATAAAAATGTCAAGGATAGCCTTTACCATGCTTGTTTTGCAAGTATACATGTTGTTGTTTCAAAACAGAAAGTTTACCACTGTTGCAAAAATTCCCTAGAAAAGTCAGAGAATGTTATAATGTTAAAACATTTTTCATATTGAGATCTGATAAATCTTCTACAGAGTAGTATTTTTTTAATAATTTTTTGGGTTAGGGAAGTATGATGATTCTTGCATTCCTTACAGACTATACTGTTTTGGCAGATTGTTGTTATGTTTGCATTGTTTGCATATGTTTGCTTGTTTAATGATTCTATTTGAGGATAGGGGTATTAAATATGCAGAGACATTTAGTATGCAATGTTGAACAATAATTTTAGTGATTTCTTACAGTATAAAATTATAAGCCTTTTGCATTGGTTTATACTAACTTATCTCACGAGTTCTTGTTGAGTTTGGTGTGGATGAAGCTTTCGAGATTTAGGAAACCGAGATATAAAAGGAATTAAGGAGACACAAAAGATCAAGCTTGGGGATGCCCAAGGCACCCCAAGATAATTTCAAGAAGTCTCAAACATCTAAGCTTGGGGATGCCCTGGTAGGCATCCCACCTTTCTTCTTCAACAATTATCGGTTAGTATCGGTTGAACCTAAGTTTTTGCTTCTTCACATGAGTTGTGCTATCCTTGCAATGCTGTTTTATTTTGTTTTGCTTGCTGTTTGAATGAAATACCAAGATCTGAAATTCTTAAATGGGAGAGAGTCTTCGCATAGCTACATAATTATTTAACTACTCATTGATCTTCACTTATATCTTTTTGGAGTAGTTTGTTATTTACTCGTGTGCTTCACTTATATCCTATGAGTAAATGGTTGAACGAGTTGAATGTCATAAATATGAAATTATATATGTTTCATTTTCTTATCCCATGGGGAGTAATGACTTCACATCTAAGGAGTGGAGGTTGTAAATTTATTGAAGGTTAGCAAGCATTGTATTGGTCACTTTAACAATTTATGAAAGAATATTGAAGGAAGAGAGATTTCACATATAAATATACTATCTTAGACATCTTCTATGATTGTGAGCCCCATTAATCATTTTCAAACCTGAGCAAATTAGTTGAAGTTGGACAAGGAAGACAACATAATGAGTTATGCTTGGGTGTATTTGTATAGAAGTTATATTGTTATAGATCTTCCAACATGTGGTGCTTGCTAGAATCCTTTGCTAGCCAAAATATGTGTACTAAGCGGGAATACTGCTTGTGCATCCAAATTACTTGAACCAAGTTTCTTCCATGAGTGTCCACCATACCTACCTATATGCGGTATTTACCCGACGTTGCAAGTAAATTTGCATGTGCCAAACTCTAAACCTTCAAATAATATTTTGTTTTGTATGCCCGAATCGCTCATGTAGCGACTAGGGGCTGTCAGTATCTTCCATGCTAGGTGGGTTATTCTCAAGATGAGTGGACTCCGCTCATCATTCACAAGAAAAATGGATGGTAACCGGGATGCCCAGTCCCATGATCAAAAGATCAAAATCAAATCAAAAATAATTGAAAACAAAACTCCCCCTGGATTGATGCTAGTTGGATGGCACCCGTTGTTTTGGACAAGCCGTGGAGTGTGATTGTTGGTGGAGGGGGAGTAAAAACTTTACCATTCTATTTGGGAACCGCCTATAATGTATGTAGTATGGAAGATATTGGGAACTCTTGGTTTTTACGTTGACAATAAGATCATACCTCTCAAAATTATTTATCTCTATTTCAAAATCGAGCTCTGGCACCTCTGTAAATCCCTGCTTGCCTCTGCAAAGGGCCTATATTTTACTTTTATGCAAGAGTCAATAGTATTCCTTCTCATTCCTACCTACTCTTTAGTTGGCAAGCATCATGTGTTGGGGAAAGATCTAAGCATATATGGCCATGCAAATATATTTGATCATGAATTATTATTGTTGGCAATTAGCTATATGATAACTGAGTTGGGAGGCGAAACACTAAGCCCCTATCTTTCTCTGTGTTCGATGGATGCTATTTGTTCTAAGAATATGCTTTGAGTGGTAGCAATCATGGAAGACTATATGATAGTTGAGTATGTGAAGTTTGCTAAATCAAAGCTCTGACATAGACCCTTCTTGAAAATAAGATGAATTGTAATTTTTTGATGACCAAGAATGAAGTTTGCTAGTTTTCAAGAAAGTTTATGGTCTATGCTTTAACATGTGAATAGCTTGTTACTTGATCTTGAGAAGTTTTATGAGATGTACGGTTATGACATATAAACATGCTAGAAAAGGTGATTGGAATTATCATTGATCAAACTTGTGCACCTTCTAGCATTCACACTTCATAAATTCTTTCTTTTATCATTTACCTACTCGAGGACGAGCAGGAATTAAGCTTGGGGATGCAGATGCATCTCCAACGTATCTATAATTTATGAAGCATTCATGCTATTATATTATCTGTTTTGGATGTTTACGGGTTTTATTATACACTTTTATATTACTTTTGGGACTAACCTATTAACCGGAGGCCCATCCCATATTGTTGTTTTCCTGCCTATTTCAGTGTTTCGAAGAAAAGGAATATCAAACGGAGTCCAAACGGAATGAAACCTTCGGGAGCGTGATTTTTGGAACGAACGTGATCCAGGAGACATGGATCTGAAGTCAGGGAAGCTTCGAGGAGGCCACGAGATAGGGGCCGCGCCCACCCCCCTGGGCATGCCCTCCACCCTCGTGGGCCCCTCGTGGCTCCCCAGACCGACTTCTTTCGCCTATATAAGTCCATATACCCTAAAACCTTCGAAGAACACAATAGATCGGGAGTTCCGCCGCCGCAAGCATCTATAGCCACCAAAAACCTCTCGGGAGCCCGTTTCGTGTCACGCCCAATATGCGACCCTATCCAAAAGGAACTCGAAGGTCCCACCAAGGATAGACCCGCATATTGAAACGCTTTTGCAAGGTGGATATCATTACATCAACATTACATAATACATGGGGATACATACAAGAGGCATACAATGCCACACGAATACAACAACACAATACATGAGAGCATCATCCGACTACGGATGAATCACAAACAGAAACTCAAACGACATCCACCCTGCTAGCCCAGGCTGCCGACCTGGAACCTATCCCCTGATCGAAGAAGCAGAAGAAGAACTCAACGCAAGCAAGCATCACTCTGGCGTGATGATCATCGCATAACCTGTACCTGCAACTATTGGTGTAGTAATCTGTGAGCCACGAGGACTCAGCAATCCCATTACCATGGGTATCAAGACTAACAAAGCTTAATGGGAAAGGAAGGGGTAAAGTGGTGAGATTGCAGCAGCGGCTAAGCAAGTATGGTGGCTAACATACGCAAATAAGAGCGAGAAGAGAGCAAATGGAACGGTCGTGAAGCTAGCAATGATCAAGAAGTGATCCTGAACTCCTACTTACGTCAATCATAACCCAGAAACCGTGTTCACTTCCCGAACTCCGCCGAGAAGAGACCATCACGGCTACACACGCGGTTGATGCATTTTAGTTCGTATCTGGTGTCAAGTTATCTACAACCGGACATTAACAAATTCCCATCTGCATATAACCGCAGGCTCGGCTTTCGAAAGATTATACCCTGCAGGGGTGTCCCAACTTAGCCCATGATAAGCTCTCGCGATCAACGAAGGATAAACCTTCTCCCAGGAAGACCCGATCAGACTCGGAATCCCGGTTTACAAGACATTTCGACAACGGTAAAACAAGACCAGCAAAGCCGCCCGAATGTGCCGACAAATCCTGATAGGAGCTGCACATATCTCGTTCTCAGGGCACACCGGATTTTCCAAACTTCCGGTAGGCCAGCCCAGAGTTGCCCCTGGTGGCCACCGGCGGCTGACAGGTTGGACCAACACTCACGACGAGCACTGGCCCGGGGGGATAAAATAAAGATGACCCTCGAGAGTGTGACTCCCAAGGGAAAAAAGGGCTAGGTGAGGCAAATGTAAAACCAAGGTTGGGCCTTGCTGGAGGAGTTTTATCCAAAGCGAACTGTCAAGGGGGTCCCATAAATCACCCGACCGCGTAAGGAATGCAAAATCCGGGAACATAACACCGGTATGACGGAAACTAGGGCGGCAAGAGTGGAACAAAACACCAGGCAAAAGGCCGAGTCTTCCACCCTTTACCAAGTATATAGATGCATTAATAATATAGGAGATATTGTGATATCCCAACATAATCCTGTTCACCATGGAGCAATCTTCAACTTCACCTGCAACTAGCAACGCTATAAGAGGGCTGAGCAAAGCGGTAACATAGCCAAGCAACGGTTTGCATAGGAAAGGTGTCAAAGGTTAGAGGTTCATGGCAATATGGGAGGCTTGATAAACAGGTGATAGGTAGCGCAGCATAGCGATAGAACGAAACAACTAGCATAGCAATGATAGCAGTGAGATCCAGGGTAGCGGTCATCTTGCCTGAAATCCCGCAAGGAAGAAGAACGAGTCCATGAAGAAGATGAAGCCACGAAGACGAACCAAGCGTAGACGAACGAGTCCTCACGATCGCAACGAAAGAGGAACTATCGAAAAGAAGCACGCAACATGGTAAACACACCACACATATACAAGACATGATGCATAACAAGCATGATGCATGACAAAGTCTACATGAAGCTACTCATGGCAAGAGATGATGCAAACAAGAGCAACACAAGAAGGCAAGTTTAAATGACGCCGGGAACAACATATAACAATTCCGGTAAGTCCTCATATGCAAATTTCGAAATTGGTCCAGATCTGAATACAACTTATGTTCAAGTTGTTAAACATCAAGTTAAAATGCACAAAGATGATCTACACGAGATTCTAGTCAAGTTACATATAAAGATCATTTAATTCGGAGCTACGGCCTAGAAGATATGAGCAAAACAAGTTAAACATGGCATTGATGCAAAATGCATACAAACATCAAGCAAACACCTCAAAACAAGGATGCAAGATGATAATATAAAACTACATGCAATTCGAAGCAAGTTTCATATGGAGCACACTCAAAACGGAGCAACGGTTCAACACACACATGAAACAAGTTTAAAGGACAAGCTGTCCAAAACAGCAACTAGGCATATTGCAAGCATCAAAACAACATGCTACAGGATCTCAACATAATAACAAAAGGCATGGGCATGATGTACAATTAAAGCACAACAAAACATGAACACTGAGCTATCTCTAGAAATCACTAGAACATGCTCAAACACACATGGTAAGATTGCAAGTAATAACAATTTCAGACTTTGCAGAAAATAACATCAGGTTGCAATGTTTAGAGCTATCAAACAACATGTTACATGAACTTATAATGGCAAACAAAGGCATGTCATGAATCTACTAATTGCATAGATCAAAAGTCCCTTACTGACCATGAGCCAAAAAGGATCAGAAAATATGATGGCACCCATGTAAACATAACAAGTTATAATACAGATTCAAGCATGGCAGAAACAGAATTATGAAGGCATGTTGATGATCTTGTGCAACTCACTACAGAGCAAAACATGGAATGGCAAGGCAACCAACAGTAAGAAGACATATTTATGAAGCTAAGCATGGCAAGATCAAGTCCATAGGGTGCATGGATCACTAGCAAAAGACATGACAACAACTGAACTTAATGTTAACAGGCTGACAGCAACATTATGAAGCAACTTTGGAGCAAGATAACAACAAGCTACAGCAGGCTATAAATGCAACCAGGGGCATGGATGGTTAGAGGATGACATGTAGAACAAAACACATTTAGTGAACATCTCCATATTATGCATAGAATGATTAGTAGAAGCAGGTTTACATAGCATCGCGAAATAACAGATTCAGCCTAGCAAAACAGCAACAGCAACTACACTACTTAACAAGCTTGATTCACTCCCCACAAGTCATTGCATGACAAGATAAGCATAGCATCAGCAAGAAGACATGTTTGTGAAACAAACCAAGGCAAGAACAAGTTCATAGCATGCAAGGATCAACTACAACAACCTTGGCAAAATTGAATAACATGTAAACAATCTGCCAGGAAACATTTTGGAGCAAAAGTAGAGCACGAAAATGACATGCTAGACTACTCCATAATTGCAAACAGGGGCATGAATGGATAGACAATAACCATATGTTCAAAACATCCTTACTGAAGTATCTCAAAATATGCATGGATCTCTCTGTAGCATCAAGTTTACATGGCATCAAAATAACAGCAGAACAGGGACAAACAGCAACATCACGATGCCTAGTTTGCATGCTTGTGCTAGTCACCAAATTGATCAGAAAAATACATGGTAAGCACCTTTGTAAAGAAGACATAGTATAGTTCAAAACACATGTAGACATCATCCTCATAGGATGCACACATCAATCATGGCAAAAATGACAAAAGAGCAAGTTCTGTTAATAGACAGCAGAAAACATCGTGAAGCACTCTTGCAACAATGATTCAGGGACCAAGATGAGCTCAAATGAATATGATGCAATGGAATGAAATGATGTACCCGTTGAGACGAACAATTTGACATATTACACGCACGAAACAGAGCTACGGATGCAGAGATACGATGCAATGAACATGGCATGATTATGCAAAAATATTCAGGACTTGGGCGTTTCGGGGAAGGGGGAAAAGTCAACCTCGTCGGAAACTTCGCTGGAGAACGGCCGGAGAGGAGGGAGACGGCGTCCGGAGCTGCGGAAGAGGTCGGGGAGGACGGGCCCCGCCGGATCTGGCCGGATCCGGCGCGAGACGGCGGCGGAGGAGGCCGGACGCGGGGGCGGCGACCTACGGCTGGGCATGGGATTCGGCCACCGGGTGCGGGATCCGGCCACCGGGCGGCGATGGGCGACGCGACAGCGGTTGGCGGGTGGAGGGAGAGGCGCGGGGCTCCAGGGTCGCGGCGGCGGGGCCACGCCGGCGAGGAGGCGACGGGGTTGAAGGCGGCGGCGGCGGAAGTTCCGCCGACGGCGCGGGCGGTGCCGGCGTGCCGCGGCGGAGGCGGTGGCACGGGAGGGCCGGAGGCGCGGGGGCGCGCGCGGGCCCGGGTGGGCCTGCCCTGGGCTCGCGGGCCGGCGGGAGGCGCAGGGCGGCGTTGGGACAGGTGGCGCGATGCCACTGGCCCGAAGCGGTGGCGGGGTGACGTGGCAGCCTGTGGTTGGCTGGAGCGACGTGGCTGCGGGGCGGTGGACGTGTCCGGCCGCCGGGCGGACATGTCCGG
Organism: Triticum aestivum; assembly: GCF_018294505.1. NCBI lineage: Eukaryota > Viridiplantae > Streptophyta > Magnoliopsida > Poales > Poaceae > Triticum > Triticum aestivum. The sequence goes on from NC_057801.1 coordinate 275,426,124, forward strand.
CGGCGCGAGGATGAAAAGGGCTAGGGTTGCACCGCGAATTTCGGAGGGGGAGGTGTTTATATAGGTAGAGGGAGCTAGGAGACTCCAAATGAGGAGCGGTTTTCGCCCACACGATCGTGATCGAACGACCGAGAGCATGGAGGGGAGTTAGATGGGTTTTGGGCCACTTTGGAGGGGTGTTGGGCTGCAAAGAGAAGGAGGGGTTTCGGGCTACGCGGTTAACCGTTGGAGTATCAAACGACCTCCAAATGGCACGAAACTTGACAGGCGGTCTAGCGGTGCTATACCAAGGCCACTTGGAAAGCCTCGGTCCATTCTGAGAATGTTTAATACCCACTCATGAAAAGAGAGAAGAGGGGGATGCCGGAGGACATAGGAGTGCCGGATTGCAAAACGGACAACGGGGAAAAGGCTCGGATGCATGAGAAGAACACGTATGCAATGCAATGCACATGATGACATGATAAAATGCAACACTCAAGCAAATGGCATGGCAAACAACGGCGAATAACTGGCAGACACCTGGTGCATCGGATCCGGGGCGTTACATTCCGGCACCCTGCCGGAGGGGGAATCCATCACCGGTGGCCATCTTCATCATCCCGGCGCTCTCCACGACGAGGATGGAGTAGTTCACCCTCGGGGCTGAGGGTATGTACTAGTAGCTATGTGTTTGATCTCTCTCTCTCTCTCTCTCTCTCTCGTGTTCTTGAGGTGATACGATCTTGATGTATCGCGAGCTTTGCTATTATAGTTGGATCTTATGATGTTTCTCCCCCTCTACTCTCTTGTGATGAATTTAGTTTTCCTCTTGAAGTTATCTTATCGGATTGAGTCTTTAAGGATTTGAGAACACTTGATGTATGTCTTGTCGTGCTTATCTGTGGTAACAATGGGATATTCACATGATCTACTTGATGTATGTTTTGGTGATCAACTTGCGGGTTCAATGAACTTATGCATAGGGGTTGTCACACATTTTCGTCTTGACTCTCCGGTAGAAACTTTGGCGCACTCTTTGAAGTACTTTGTGTTGGTTGAATAGATGAACCTAAGATTGTGTGATGCATATCGTATAATCATGCCCACGGATACTTGAGGTGACATTGGAGTATCTAGGTGACATTAGGGTTTTGGTTGATTAGTATCTTAAGGTGTTATTCTAGTACGGACTCTATGTTAGATCGAACGGAAAGAATAGCTTCGTGTTATTTTACTACGGACTCTTGAATAGATCGAGTAGAAAGGATAACTTTGAGGTGGTTTCGTACCCTACCAAAATCTCTTCGTCTGTTCTCCGCTATTAGTGACTTTGGAGTGACTCTTTGTTGCATGTTGAGGGATAGTTATATGATCCAAGTATGTTATTATTGTTGAGAGAACTTGCACTAGTGAAAGTATGAACCTTAGGCCTTGTTTCCTACCATTGCAATACCATTTACGCTCACTTTTATCATTAGTTACCTTGCTGTTTTTATATTTTCAGATTACACAAACCTATATCTACTATCCATATTGCACTTGTATCACCATCTTTTCGCTGAACTAGTGCACCTATACAATTTACCATTGTATTGGGTGTGTTGGGGACACAAGAGACTCTTTGTTATTTGGTTGCAGGGTTGCTTGAGAGAGACCATCTTTATCCTACGCCTCCCATGGATTGATAAACCTTAGGTCATCCACTTGAGGGGAATTTGCTACTGTTCTACAAACCTCTGCACTTGGAGGCCCAACAACGTCTCCAAAAAGAAGGTTATGTAGTAGACATCAAGCGCTTGCCTAAGGATTTCAAGGCCCCCCGTAAGGTGCCTAATTACATGGCAGATCAGCCCCCAGAGGCTTGGATTGAGAGTTATGAGATGACTATGGAGATGCTGGATGTCAGTGATGCTGCAAGTGCTAAGTATTTCACCATGATGTTGGATGGGCCGACTCATACTTGGTTGAAAAGCCTGCCCGCTAATTCCGTTGGATTATGGGCAGAGTTGAAGAGGCATTTTATCCAAAATTTTGAAGACACATGCAAGCAACCTATGTCGATTCTGGATTTGGATTCTTGCATTCAAGGTGAAGGCGAGTCAACAGCCAATTGGGTGCGCCGGATTTCAGCTATTATACACTCGTCAGACAGTATCAACGCCGGTTCAATAGTCCTTATGTTGGATAAGAATTGCCTGCTTCCACCCCCTTAAGAAGAAATTGGGACGACTTAAGCGTCATTGCAATGATATGGGGGAGCTCATGGCGGCTCTCGTCAAGTATGCTAACTCTGAAAGCACTAAAGATCCCGAGTCTGATGATGAAAAGACTGGGAAGGGGAAGAAGGGTGGCAATGCAAAAGGACAACATAACACGGCGGTTCCAGGTGATAATGGAAAACGTAAGGCGGACGACGGTTTAGATTTTGTGGCTAACACCAGCTCGCAGAATAAGAACTAGCATCGTTAGGGGAAAGCTCAAGCACCCCAGTTTGGAGGGCCAAAGTTCAACCTCGAAGCTATGATGAATCACCCTTGTCCAAAGCATGGGACCCGGGATAAGCCGGCCAATCATCTGTGGAAGGATTGTTTCATCATGAGGGAGTACAGAAATTCTAAATTTTTTCAGAGCAATCATGGCCCGAATGGCGGCTCAGGTTCCAGTTCTCATGGGCATGGCTTTGGAGGTGGCGGTTCAAGCTCTGGTTTTCAAGGCCAAAGTAATCATGGTGGTTATAATCAACAATCTGGCCAAGGGAATAAGCAACAACAGTCTAGTTATCAGAGTAATCCAAAGCATCATGTGTTCATCACAAGCTTGTGCAAGCGAGATCAGAAAATCCATAAGCGGGTGGTGAACTCTATTGAGCCGGCGGTGCCTCATTATTTAAGGTGGTCTGAGCAGCCTATTGTATGGAGCCATGATAACCCACAAGTGTAGGGGATAATTTTAGCCTCTTTCGAGTAAGTAAGAGTGTCGAACCCAACGAGGAGCTAAAGGTAGAACAAATATTCTCTCAAGTCCTATTTGCCACTGATACGACTCTACGCATGCTTAGTGTTTGCTTTACCTAGAACAAGTATGAAACTAGAAGTACTTTGTAGGTGTTGTTGGATAGGTTTGCAAGATAATAAAGAGCACGTAAATAAAAAGTAGGGGCTGTTTAGATGAAGACAGAACTACGTTAGTTTTAGTAGAGAGCTTTTTGTCACGAGAAAGTTATTTGTCCCTAGGCAATCGATAACTAAACCGGTAATCACTATTGCAATTTTATTTGAGGGAGAGGCATAAGCTAACATACTTTCTCTTCTTGGATCATATGCACTTATGGTTGGAACTCTAGCAAGCATCAGCAACTATTGAAGATCATTAAGGTAAAACCCAACCATAGCATTAAAGTATCAAGTCCCCTTTATCCCATATGCAAACAACCTACTTACTCGGGTCTGTGCTTCTGTCACTCATGCCACCCACCATAAGAAAATCATGAACATATTACAAACCCTACAGCGGGGATCCCTCATGCTTGCGAGACACAGAGAGCACAATAGGACAACACCAATAATAAAACATGCAACTCAAACCAATCACGATCATCAATTAACCCATAGGACAAAACGGATCTACTCAAACATCATAAGATAGCCATAATCATTGGGAAATAATATATAGCGTTGAGCACCATGTTTAAGTAGAGATTACAGCGGGTAAAAGAGAGGTTACACCGCTGCATAGAGGAGGGAAGAGTTGGTGATGAAGGCGGTGAAGTTGTTGGTGTAGATCGCGGTGATGATGATGGCCCCCAGTGGCACTCCGGCGCCACCGGAATCAAGGGGGAGAGAGCCCCCCTTCTTCCTCTTCTTCCTTGACCTTCTCCCTAGATGGGAGAAGGGTTTCCCCTCTGGTCCTTGGCTCTCATGGCGTGGGAGGGGCGAGAGCCCCTCCGAGATTGGATCTATCTCTCTGTCTCTCTCTATTTCTGCATTCTAGATTCTGCCCTAGCACCGTTTCTTTTATATCTGGAGATCCGTAACTGCGATTGGATTGAAACCTTCGCCCAGATATTTTTCCAAAAATTAGCTTCCTTGCAGCCAAAGAAGAGTGTCAACCGCCTTACGAGGGGCCCACGAGGTTCAGGGGCATGCCCAGTAGGGGCAGGCGCGCCCCTGCCTCGTGGCCACCTCGGGCACCCTCTCGTGTTGATTCTTCCTCCCATATTTCCCAAATATTGCAAAAATATTCTCCGTCCGTTTTATCCCGTTTGTACTCAGTTTGATATGGGGTTTCTGTGAAAGATAAAACATGCAACAAATAGGAACTGGCACTGGGCACTGGATCAATATGTTAGTCCCAAAAATAATATAAAAAGTTGCCAAAAGTATATGAAAGTTGTAGAATATTGGCATGGAACCATCAAAAATTATAGATACGACAGAGACGTATCAGCATCCCCAAGCTTAATTCCTGCTCATCCTCGAGTAGGTAAATGATAAAAAAGATAATTTTTGATGTGGAATGCTACTTAGCATAATCTTGATCATATATCTAATCATGGCATGAATATTAAGACACGAGTGATTCAAGGCAATAGTCTATCATTTGACATAAAAACGATAATACTTCCAAGCGTACTAATAAAGCAATCATGTCTTTTCAAAACAACATGGCCAATGAAAGTTATCCCTACAAAATCATATAGTCTGGCTATGCTCCATCTTCATCACACAAAATATTCAAATCATGCACAACCCCGATAACAAGCCAAGCAATTGCTTCATACTTTTGACGTTCTCAAACCTTTTCAACTTTCACGCAATACATGAGCGTGCACTACCAAAAAAATACACTTCCGTGATGATACATGTTTGTCATAGTAGGTCGCGTTTTCTGTCATGCATGTACATCCATGACGATTTTATGAGAGAATCAAGATAGTCATATTTGTGCTGTCGTAGAAGTGTTCCATGACATTACCAAAATTATCATCACGGAAGTTTCCACTTCCATGACGATAAATCGCGCGTCACAGAAGTGCTTTCATCAAGGGTGACCGACACCTGAAATCCACCGTAACGGAACGCCGTTAAGCTATCGGGTCGGGTTTTGGATCCGATAACTGCTACGTCTCGAGCTTGCGTTGGTTTTCCCCGAAGAGGAGAGGATGATGCAGCACAGTAGTGTAAGTATTTCCCTCAGTTTTTGAGAACCAATGTATCAATCCAGTAGGAGGTCATGCGCAAGTCCCTCGTACCTGCACAAAACAATAGCTACTCGCAACCAACGCGATTAGGGGTTGTCAATCCCTTCACGATCACTTACATTGGTATATTTTTGGTATTTTTGGTATAAAGATGCAAAGTAAAAAGTAAAAGCAACGCAAGTAAATAAAGTGATGGCGATTGATATGATGAGAATAGACCCGGGGGCCATAGGTTTCACTAGTGGCTTCTCTCAAGAGCATAAGTATTCTACAGTGGGTGAACAAATTACTATTGAGCAATTGATAGAATTGAGCATAGTTATGAGGTTATCTAGGTATGATCATGTATATAGGCATCATGTCCGTGACAAGTAGATCGAAACGATTCTGCATCTACTACTATTACTCCACTCATCGACCGCTATCCAGCATGCATCTAGAGTATTAAGTTAAAAACAGAGTAACGCCTTAAGCAAGATGACATGATGTAGAGGAATAAATTCATGCAATATGATAAATACCCCATCTTGTTATCCTCGATGGCAACAATACAATATGTGCCTTGCAACTCTTTTTGTCACTGAGTAAGTATACTGCAAGATTGAACCCAAAGCCATGCACTTGTCCCATTGCAAGAACTACCAATCTAGTTAGCCAAACCAAACGGATAATTCGAAGACACTTGCAAAGATAACTCAATCATACATAAAAGAATTCAGAGAAGATTCAAATATTATCCATAGATAAGCTGGATCATAAACCCACAATTCATCGGTCTCAACAAACACACTGCAAAAATAAGATTACATCGAATAGATCTCCACAAGAGACGGGGAGAACATTGTATTGAGATCCAAAAAGAGAGAAGAACCCATCTGGCTACTAGCTATGGACCCCGAAGGTCTGGAGTAAACTACTCACAATTTATCGGAGGGGCTATGGTGATGATGTAGAAGCCCTATGGTGGATGCCCCCTCCGGCAGAGCTCCGGAACAGGCCCCAAGATGGGATCTCGTGGATACAGAAGGTTGTGGCGGTGGAATTAGGTTTTTGGCTCCTGTTCTGATTGTTCGGGGATACGTAGGTATATATAGGAGGAAGGAGTACGTCGGTGGAGCTCCGAGGGGCCCACGAGGTAGGGGGCGTGCCCAGGGGGCGCCCTCCACCCTCGTGACCGCCTCTGGCGCTTCTTGGAGTAGGGTCCAAGTCTCCTGGGTCACGTTCGGTTGGAAAATCACGATCCTGAAGGTTTCATTCCGTTTGGACTCCGTTTGATATTCTGTTTCTTCGAAATACTGAAAAAGGCAAAAAACAGCAATTCTGTGCTGGGCCTCCGGTTAATAGGTTAGTCCCAAAAGTAATATAAAAGTGGAAAATAAAGCCAATTATAGTCCAAAACAATGGATAAAGTAGCATGGAGCAATCAAAAATTATAGATACGTTGGAGAGGTATCAGGCATCCCCAAGCTTAATTCCTACTCGTCCTCGAGTAGGTAAATGATAAAAAATAGAATTTTTGATGCGGAGTGATACTTTGGCATAATTTCAATGTAAAACTTCTTAATCATGGTATGAATATTCAGATCCGAAAGATTCAAGACAAAAGTTCATATTGACATAAAAATAATAATACTTCAAGGATACTAACAAAGCAATTATGTCTTCTCAAAATAACATGGCCAAGGAAAGTTATCCCTACAAAATCATATAGTCTGGCTATGCTCCATCTTCCCCACACAAAGTATTTAAATCATGCACAACCCTGATGACAAGCCAAGCAATTGTTTCATACTTTAACATTTTCAAAACTTTTTCAATCTTCACGCAATACATGAGCGTGAGCCATGGATATAGCACTATATGTGGAATAGAATGGTGGTTGTGGAGAAGACAAAAAGAGGGAAGATAGTCTCACATCAACTAGGCGTATCAACGGGCTATGGAGATGCCCATCAATAGATATCAATGTGAGTGAGTAGGGATTGCCATGCAACGGATGCACTAGAGCTATAAGTATATGAAAGCTCAACAAAAGAAACTAAGTGGGTGTTCATCCAACTCACTTGCTCACGAAGACCTAGGGCCTTTTGAGGAAGCCCATCTTTGGAATATACAAGCCAAGTTCTATAATGAAAAATTCCCACTAGTATATGAAAGTGACGAAATGAGAGACTCTCTATCATGAAGATCATGGTGCTACTTTGAAGCACAAGTGTGGTAAAAGGATAGTAGCATTGTCCCTTCTCTCTTTTTCTCTCATTTTTTTATTTGGGCCTTTTCTCCTTTTTTTATGGCCTCTCTTTTTTTTCGTCCGGAGTCTCATCCCGACTTGTGGGGGAATCATAGACTCCATCATCCTTTCCTCACTTGGGACAATGCTCTAATAATGATGGTCATCACACTTTTATTTTTCTTACAACTCAACAATTACAACTCGATACTTAGAACAAAAATATGACTCTATATGAATGCCTCCGGCGGTGTACCGGGATATGCAATGAATCATGAGTGACATGTATGAAAGAATTATGAACGGTGGCTTTGCCACAAATACAATGTCAAGTACATGATCATGCTAGCAATATGACAATGATGGAGCGTGTCATAATAAACGGAATAGTGGAAAGTTGCATGGCAATATATCTCGGAATGGCTATGGAAATGCCATGATAGGTACGTATGGTGTCTGTTTTGAGGAAGGTTTATGGTGGGTGTATGATACCGGCGAAAGGTGCATGGTATTATAGAGGCTAGCAATGGGGGAAGGATGGGTAAAGGTGCGTATAATCCATGGACTCAACATTTGTCATAAAGAACTCATATACTTATTGCAAAAATCTAGAAGTTATCAAAGCAAAGTATTACGCGCATGCTCCTAGGGGGATAGATTGGTAGGAAAAGACCATCGCTCGTCCCCGACCGCCACTCATAAGGAAGACAATCAATAAAAAAATCATGCTCCGAGTTCATCACATAACGGTTCACCATACGTGCATGCTACGGGAATCACAAACTTTAACACAAGTATTTTTTAAATTCACAACTACTCAGCTAGCATGACTCTAATATTATCACCTTCATATCTCAAAACAATTATCAAGCATCAAACTTATCTTGGTATTCAACGCACTCAAAAGAAAGTTTCACATATCTTGAATACCAAGTATTTTAACATTAAGCAAATTACCATGCTATTAACGACTCTCAAAATAATCTAAGTGAAGCATGAGAGATCAAGTTTCTTTAAAACAAATCCACCACCGTGCTGTAAAAGATATAAGTGAAGCACTAGAGCAAAAATTATCACGCTCAAAAGATATAGGTGAAGCACTATGAACAAACTATCAAGCTCAAAATATATAAGTGAAGCACATAGAGTATTCTAACAAATTTCAATTCATGTATGGCTCTCTCAAAAGGTGTGTACAGCAAGGATGATTGTGGTAAACTAACAAGCAAATACGCAAATAATACAAGACGCTCCAAGCAAAACACATATCATGTTGGTGAATAAAAATATAGCTCCAAGTAAATTACCGATGGAAGTGGACGAAAGAGGGGATGCCTTCCGGGGCATCCCCAAGCTTTGACTTTTTGGTTTCCTTGGATTATCTTGGGGGTGCCATGGGCATCCCCAATCTTAGGCTCTTGCCACTCCTTGTTCCATAATCCATCATAAGAATTCACCCAAAACTTGAAAACTTCACAACACAAAACTCAACAGAAATCTCGTGAGCTCCGTTAGAGAAAAAAACAAAAGACTACTTCAAGGTACTGTAATTAACTCATTCTTTATTTATATTGGTGTTAACCTACTGTATTCCAACTTCTCTATGGTTTATAAACTATTTTACTAGCCATAGATTCATCAAAATAAGCAAACAACACACGAAAAACAGAATCTGTCAAAAACAGAACAGTCTGTAGTAATATGTAACTAACGCAAACTTCTGGAACTCTAAAAATTCTACCAAAATAGGAAGTCCTGGACAATTTGTTTAGTGATCAGTAGCAAAAATAATCAACGCAAAATCACGTTCCTGTAATTTATCATAACCAAATTTGTGCGCGCAAAGTTTCTGTTTTTCAGCAGAATCAAATCAACTATCATCGTAGGTTATCCTATAGGTTCTACTTGGCACAAACACTAATTAAAACATAAAACCACATCCAAACATAAGGTAGATGGATTATTTATTCCTAAACAAAAGCAAAAACAAAAAACACAAAATAAAATTGGGTTGCCTCCCAACAAGCGCTATCGTTTAACGCCCTTAGCTAGGCATAAAAGCAAGGATAGATCTAGGTATTGCCTTCTTTGGTAGGCAATCCATAAGTGGCTCTCATGATATATTCATATGGTAATTTTATTTTCTTTCTAGGGAAATGTTCCATACCCTTCTTTAAAGGAAATTAGAATATAATATTCCCTTCCTTCATATCAATAATTGCACCAATCGTTCTAAGGAAAGGTCTACCAAGAATAATAGGACATGAAGGATTGCAATCTATATCAAGAACGATAAAATCTGCGGGCACATAATTCATATTTGCAACAATAAGAACATCATTAATTCTTCCCATAGGCCTTTTAATTGTGGAATCCGCAAGATGCAAGTTTAGAGAGCAATCATCAAAATCACGGAAATCTAGCAAATCACATAAAGTTTTGGGAATAGTAGAGACACTAGCACCCAAATCACATAAAGCATGAAACTCAAAGTCTTTAATTTTAATTTTGATAGTAGGTTCCCACTCATCATAGAGTTTTCTAGGGATATAAACTTTCATCTCAAGTTTTTCTTCATAAGATTGCATCAAGGCATCAACAATGTGTTCGGTAAAAGCCTTATTTTAACTATAAGCATGAGGAGATTCTAGCACGGATTGCAACAAGGAAATACAACCAATCAAAGAGCAATTTTCATAATTAAATTCCTTGAGATCCAAAATAGTGGGTTTAGCAACATCACGGTTTTTATTTATTTCAATCCCACTTTTATCAGTTTCATCATCAAGATCTAGAAACTCCGAATTCTTAGAACGCCTTCTAGGTAAAGGAAGATAATCTTAAGATTCATCAAGATTCATATTGCAAAACAAAGATTTAATGGGGGACACATCAATAACTTTTAGATCTTCATCTTGATTTTCATAGGGATTAGAAGAACACGCTTTAATAAAGGCATCTTTGGAAGCACGCATCCTAGCGGTTCTTTCTTTGCATTCATCAATGGAAATTCTCATGGCTTTGAGAGACTCATTGATATCATCCTTAGGAGGAATAGATCTAAGCTTTAAAGAATCAATCTCGAGAGAAATTCTATCGACGTTCCTAGCCAAATCATCAACTTTAAGCAATTTCTCTTCAAGCAAAGCATTAAAATTCTTTTGTGAATTCATAAACTCTTTAACACTACTCTCAAATTCAGAGGGCATCTTATTAAAATTTCCATAAGAGTTGTTGTAGGAATTTCCATAATTATTAGAAGGATTGCTAGGATAAGGCCTAGGATTAAAATTCCCTCTATACGTGTTGTTACCAAAACTATTCCTACCAATAAAATTCACATCCATAGATTCATTATTATTCTCAAGAAAAGTAGATAAAGGCATATTATTGGGATCAGAAGAAACACTCTTAGCAAATAAATTCCTAAGTTCATCCATCTTTTCACTCAAAACATTTATTTCTTCTATAGCATGCACCTTTTTATTAGTAGATCTTTCAGTATGCCATTGAGAATAATTAACCATAATATTATCTAGGAGTTTAGTAGCATCTCCTAAAGTGAAGTCCATAAAAGTGCCTCCCGTGGCCAAATCTAAAAGATTTCTGGAAGCAAAATTTAATCCAGCATAAAAAATTTGTATAATCATCCACAAGTTCAAAACATGAGTAGGACAATTACGTAGCATTAATTTCATTATATCCCAAGCTTGTGCAACATGTTCATGATCAAGTTGTTGAAATTCATAATATCATTCCTAAGAGAGATAATCTTAGTGGGAGGAAAATACTTAGAGATAAAAGCATCTTTGCACTTGTTCCAAGAATCAATACTATTTTTAGGCAAAGATGAAAACCACGCTTTAGCACGATCTCTAAGCGAAAAAGGAAATAGTTTAAATTTAATGACATCATTATCGACATCTTTTTCTTTTGCATATCACATAAATCAACGAAGCTATTCAGATGAGTAGCGACATCTTCACTAGGAAGGCCGGTGATTTGATCTTTCATAACAAGATTCAACAAAGCAGTATTGATTTCACAAGATTCAGTATTGGCAAGAGGAGCAATCAGAGTGCTAAGGAAATCATTATTATTGGTATTGGTCACAATTTGGTAGCATCTTGAGCCATTGCGACAAACAAGCAAACTAACACACGAGCAAACAAACGGACGAGGAAAAAGGCAACGGAAAGAGAGGAGGAGATTGGGAAAGAGAGGGCGAATAAAACGGCAAGGGTGAAGTGGGGGAGAGGAAAACAAGAGGCAAATGGCAAATAATGTAATGCGAGAGATAGGGATTGCGATGGGTACTTGGTATGTTGACTTTTGCGTAAGCTTCCCCGGCAACGCCGCCAGAAATCCTTCTTGTTACGTCTCGAGCTTGCGTTGGTTTTCCCCGAAGAGGAGAGGATGATGCAGCACAGTAGCGTAAGTATTTCCCTTAGTTTTTGAGAACCAAAGTATCAATCTAGTAGGAGGTCACACGCAAGTCCATCGTACCTGCACAAAACGATAGCTACTCGCAACCAACGCGATTAGGGGTTGTCAATCCCTTCACGGTCACTTACGAGAGTGAGATCTAATAGAGATAATATTTTTGGTATTTTTGGTATAAATATGCAAAGTAAAAAGTAAAAGCAAAGCAAGTAAATAAAGTGATGGCGATTGATATGATGAGAATAGACCCGGGGGCTATAGGTTTCACAAGTGGCTTCTCTCAAGAGCATAAGTATTCTACGGTGGGTGAACAAATTACTGTTGAGCAATTGATAGAATTGAGCATAGTTATGAGGTTATCTAGGTATGATCATGTATATAGGCATCACGTCCGTGACAAGTAGATTGAAACGATTCTGCATCTACTACTATTACTCCACTCATCGACCGCTATCCAGCATGCATCTAGAGTATTAAGTTAAAAACAGAGTAACACCTTAAGCAAGATGACATGATGTAGAGGAATAAATTCATGCCATATGATAAATACCCCATCTTGTTATCCTCGATGGCAACAATACAATACGTGCCTTGCAACTCTTTCTGTCACTGAGTAAGGACACTGCAAGATTGAACCCAAAGCCATGCACTTCTCCCATTGCAAGAACTACCAATCTAGTTGGCCAAACCAAAGGGATAATTTGAAGAGACTTGCAAAGATAACTCAATCATACATAAAAGAATTCAGAGAAGATTCAAATATTATTCATAGATAAGCTGGATCATAAACCCACAATTCATCGGTCTCAACAAACACACCGCAAAAAGAAGATTACGTCGAATAGATCTCCACAAGAGAGGGGGAGAACATTGTATTGAGATCCAAAAAGAGAGAAGAAGCCATCTAGCTACTAGCTATGGACCCGAAGGTATGAAGTAAACCATTCACACTTCATCGAAGGGCTATGGTGATGATGTAGAAGCCCTCCGTGGTGGATGCCCCCTCCGGCGAAGCTCCGGAATAGGCCCCAAGATGGGATCTCATGGTTACAGAAGGTTGCGGCGGTGGAATTAGGTTTTTGGCTCCTATTCTGATTGTTCGGGGATACGTAGGTATATATAGGAGGAAGGAGTACATCGGTGGAGCTCCGAGGGGCCCACGAGGTAGGGGGCGCGCCTAGGGGGGCGCCCTCCACCCTCATGACCGCCTCTGGCGCTTCTTGGAGTAGGGTCCATGTCTCCTGGGTCACGTTCGATTGGAAAACCACGATCCCAAAGGTTTCATTCCGTTTGGACTCCGTTTGATATTTTGTTTCTTCGAAATACTGAAAAAGGCAAAAAACAGCAATTCTGGGCTGGGCCTCCGGTTAATAGGTTAGTCCCAAAAGTAATATAAAAGTGGAAAATAAAGCCCATTATAGTCCAAAACAATAGATAAAGTAGCATGGAGCAATCAAAAATTATAGATACGTTGGAGACGTATCAATAACCCGTTAACAGCCCCGACCAATGGGGATTTTCCACATGCAAAATCATCATTGGCTGGAGGAAACACGTGTCTGCTCATCGTTGGGACAGATGTCATCCACTCATTGGACGTAAGGCGCCTATGATACGTCGACACATGGCACGGCCCAACATTGGCCCATTCCTGTGAAAAGGCCGGCCCGTTTGACTTGGTCAAAAGGTGGCGGGCCAGCCCATGGAAAGCCAGTTAACGGCATGTTCGCATATAGCCCATTTACAGCCCGCTAACCCAAGGCCCGTTACGCCCTATCCAATTAGGCCCAGTAGCGTCATCTGGGCCATCCAATATGATTCTAGCCCGTTTTCACTTCTGGAGCATGTATGGCCCATGACGTCTTTTGGCCCATATGAGGCCCTATGTAACTCTTGGCCTATTAACGGCCCATGGTGAAACTGGCCCGTATTGAACTGTGTATCACTTTACACCCATTAACAGCCCGTGGTGAAACTGGACCGTAATGAACAGTGTATCACTTTATACCCATTAATGGCCCGTTATTCCGTTGGGCCGTTTCCAGCCCATGTTATCGTTCGGCCTTCTCAGAGCCCATTTATTCTTGGGCTCATTTCTAGCATTCGTTTACTTACGACCCGTTACTGTCATTTTCTGCTTGTGGGCCAAATTCAGCCCGTGGTTACAGTCGGCCCTTTTGTGGTTCGTTAATACGTTGGGCCGTTTTCATAGCGTTATCAAATACGGCCTATTAACGATGGCCCGTAATGGTCGGCCCATGAATGGACGATTCCAACTCTAGCCCGTTTACGACCATAATGCGGTCTATTTAGCAAATGTTTGGCCAATCGATCATACGACCCATATAAGGCCCATTGATGATACGGCCCACGGAAGGCCCATTGTTTCTACGGCCCGTAGAAGGCTCACTGTTTCTACGGCCAATAGGAGGCCCAGTGTCACTACAGTAAATATTAGCCCATGGTTATTGTGGCCTAGTTTTAAAAAATAGGTTATTGCAGCCACTAGCAAACCGCGGAAAAAGAACTGCAATGACTACAAGCAAACAAATAAACAAGACAACAAGGAAATAAATAATCAAGCAACTAACGCTAGGCTATCACGGCTATTACACATATTACATACACTGGGCATCAAAGTTCGCCACCAGTGCAAATATAGGGAACAAAGCAGCATATCATATACACTGGTTGTCAAAGTTGGCGACCAGCACAAATAAACGCTGCAGCAAAACAAATCCAGAACTGAAACCACTTCAGAAGATCTCAAGAAACAATATCCTGGGTACCAATAATGTTGGCTAGATGCTTAGCAATATTATTAACTTTCTCTTGTTTGGCACTTAAATCCTCTAGCACTTGCTGTTGCACTAGAAAATATGCATCTGAATTCTGCAGGGACTTCCTCAGTCCTTCAGCTTCCTATCGCAGCACATCTGATCGATGTCTTTCAACTTGAAGTTGAGACTCAAGAAGACGAATTGATTCAGGCAGCGAGTTCGAAGAGCTTGTGCCAGCAGTAGTGGCCAGTAACTCGAACACTACATCAAGATAGGACTTTTGGGTTCCCTCACTGTCATCAAGATAGTTTTTATCAGCTTTCTTGGAGACCAACAGGGATGTCTCACTATCTTGAACCTTATCTGCATTACTTCCTTTACCATTGGATAACGCGGTACTGTTCTCCAATATTTTGTCCGCATTCTAAGAGAGAAACAAGCAGACACATCACATGTTTACCATGTTGTATATGAAACTCATTTTGGTAAATGAGTTCAGTAGTAAAGTGGACAGGATAACAACATGAAACAAACATATATCTATGTACCATGGTCACTTTATGGTCTATATCATTCTATTTTTTGTTGCCAAATCAAGATAGAGACACAATTCAAATAATATTTGTTCAAGACAAAGCAGAATACACAGAATATAAGTGTGGGTAACTATAGAGAAATAACAACACTTGTAATGTGCATGACATGAGAACATAACTGTTTATTCAATTGAAACTGAAATCAACATAGAGCAGGTTACAACAGCAAACTAGTTAAAGAAACAGGTTTAAAACATACTTGTTGCACCATTGGAGTTTCAAATCCATCCTTCAAATTTGAAAATAGTTGGTATGAGTAAATACAGTAATGCAATAGCAAAGGAGTATGAACCATAGCTATAGAACCTGACATGAGAACAAATCTTCTTCTCCTTTAAGCATTGAGTTGGGATTCAGAGTTGTGGTCCTCGTGCTTTGGGCACTGTAGTTCCCTTACTAACTGCTCATGTTTGGGTGCTCTATGGTGGAGACGGTGTTGTGTCAACTGGAACTGGGTTACTATCTGCCAGGGTTGGGGTTAGAAGGGGTGTAGCTAGTTCTATGTCCAATTGGGTAGGGGTATAATCTGCAAGAGTATGGGTTATGTGTGGTGGATCTGGTCCTTGGGCAAGTACAACCGTGGTTCTATCTGCATCAACTCGTAGCACTATCTTTTCTGAAGACCGTGTTGTTACTCCCTTAGATACTGCCATCACGCTCTCCAATTCAAATGGCTGATAAACAAGAAAAGTAATTGAAAGTATAGACATTGTATGATAGACAGGTGCAATGGATAGTGGGGAATAAAAGAGGGCATGAAATAATTCATATTTATGTTGTCTAACCAAATAGGATAGCATGACACAATTTCACATATATGATGGCTAACTAAACAGGATAGCATGACACAATTTCACATTATGATGGCTAACTAAAAAAGATGGAAAGACATAGTTCAAAATATGAGACTATGTAAACAGGATGACATGACATAACTATATAATGTGTTTATTAAATAGGTTGGCATGCCATAATTCACATACATTCACGGATAGGATGCCATAATTCAAAATATGATGACTGTAAACACTAAACAGGATGAGATGATATAACTATACGATGTCTTTATTAAATGGGTTGACATGCCATAATTCAAATAGATGATGTGTATGTACTATGTAAACATGATGGCATGATATAATTCAAATATATGATTTATATAGTAAGCAAGTAAGCAGATGGCAATCCATATATGATGTAAAAAGTAAGCAATTCAACACAACATGCATGACATGGGTAATATAACCCTGCCAAGTTTGAGAATAGACCTCAGGGGGGAAATAGGACTGGTCACCAGTCTCTGAATCCTCCTTTGAGGAGCTCTCTATAACCAGCAAGATATCTGCTTTGCAGGTAGCATTGTCTGCTCTGAATACCTTGTTTTCACTCTAGATACTTCCATTGTCGCTTTAAATGGCTGATGCACATGAAGAGTAGTTGAATATACAAACGTTGTCGACAAATGGAACACGTAATACAAAAAAAATTATAGCATGATATAATTCACATACATGATGATTGGCTAAACAGCATGGCATTGCATAATTCACTTATATAATGCCTTTGCAACAAGATATCATTGTATAATTCACATATATAATGTCTTGCAACAAGATGGCAATGCATAATTCACATATATGGTAATTAGACATTGAACAGGTGGCATTCACACAAAGCATGTCTAAACTAATCAAATGACATAGCAATGCGAGACACCATACGCACGATATGAGCAACATAACCCTGCCAAGTTAGAGCATACACCTCGGAGGGGGGGGAATAGGACTGGTCATATGTCTCTGAATCCTCCTCTGAGGAGCTATCCGTAACCAGCGAGATATGCGCTTTGTCAGATAGCATAGTCTGCTCTGAAGACCTTGTTTTCACTCCAGAATTTGCCATCACCGTGTCAAATGGCTGATGCACACGAAGAGCAGTTGAATGTACTAACATTGTTGACAAATGTAATATGTAACGCAAAAAAAGGATGGCCTGATATAATTTACATATAAGATGACTGGCTAAGCAGGATGGCATTGCAAAATTCACATATATGATGCATGGCTAAACAAGATGGCGTTGCATAATTCACATAAACGATGAATAAACTAAACAGACGGCATTCGCACAAAGGATGTCTAAACTAAGCAGATGACATATTTGATGTATAAAGTAAGCAATGCAAGACACCATATGCATGATATAACCAACATCAGCATGCCAAGTTAGAGCGAAGACCTCAGGGGGTAAATAGGAGTTGTCTTCTCCTTTTGAATCCCCCTCAGAACAGATATCTTCCTCTCGATTACAATCTGAAATGTGTGGAGGGGGGGGCTGCCTTTGCACCTACCATGGAGCAACGTCTGCATGAAATTTTATTGCCACGCAAGGCTCGTCCCTTTTGCTCTACATGTTCAGTTCCATTGTTTACAATAACTGTCATGCATAGGAATAAAACATAGTGAGATTATGTAAGGAGTGCATGCAGAAATCGAGAGTGATGGTAGCAACCTGTGGATAGACCCAAAACCAATAATAGCAGGCAGATAATGGCTTCAGTTAAAAAATACAGATCATGGCTTCTTTACTGTTTGTTTCCCACCCAACATGAAACTCATAGTAGACACTGGAGATTAACCAGATAGTAGATAGATACTATTGATAGCGGCCCCGATATGTACCGCACAACCATTTAAAAACTCAAGTTTGACCATTAGTTTGGAGCTGACTCGGAGTCTAATCGGTGAACAGGACGATAAAGTAGCACGTAATATTAAGCGATGCATAATGTAAGAAGACACGAAAGAGTGTGACCTCTCTTGCGGAACCGTGTAGTCCTCGAGGTCATCTGCTCGGTTGATGATGGTAATGCAGCTTTAATGGCTGCCAGTGGCGGGGAAGAAGATCTGAGGCGGCGAAAGACACTCTGGAGGCCGGATCCCTGCTGTGCTGGACCCTTCTGTCGTTGGAGCAGCTGAGCTGGGGTGGACGACGGCGCGGCAGGAGCGGGACAAACCACACAAGGTTTTCTTTGACAACTATCTGTAAGAGAAGTAATTCTGTAAGTGCTCATTTGAATTGGAGGATTCCAACAATGCAGGGATAGGAAATAGATAGGAATAGGATAGGAATGCATGTGCAAAACAGAGAATTTAAAAACACAGGATTTCTGCCAATCTGGGTGTTTGATTCACAACAATTGGAAGATCACACGATGCAAAGAAGCATGGTGAGATTAAGTCAAACCACAAGAAAATGTACGGTTATAATGCTATTATGCTACTATCTCTTAGTCTTCTGCTTCATGAATAGGAATTTGAAAAGGAGGACACGTGAAAATTAAAATTCCTACGTTTTTTCTTTCAAGGAGACACTAAAGGAACAAATCCGTGTGCTCAGTGGACAATATATATAACATGTAGAGTAAAAAAGAGATGCAACAAGTGTACAACCTCTTTGGCGAAGCCATGTCGATCTCAGCGTGATTGGGTTGGCCGGTGAGGATGCTCCAGCTGACTTCGCTGTCGGAGGAGAGGAAGAAGATCTTAGGCATCTGGAGATGGAGCCCGAGGTACTGCTCCGCTGTGATGGAGTGTTTCGTCATTGGAGCAGCTCCGGTGAGTTGTACGACGCCGAGGCTGAAGCAGGACAAGAGAGACAACGAACAACATTAACCTGAGTGGAATTCTAATAGCATCTCCAATACATGACGTAAAGTACATAACCACAAAGTGCTAGATGTAAAATACATCAGCCGCTCATCTCTGATCTTAACTGTCGAAACTGAACTTAACTATCGAAACTGAACTTAACTGTCGAAACTGAACTTAACTGTCGAAACTGAATTTTGCTGTCGAAACTGAATTTTGCTGTCGAAACTAAACACACTAGCAAGTGAGGCTACACGTCGGTCGACTGATTTTTTCATCTCTGGTCAGTCGATTTTGCAACCATTGGATACGAAATCAAGGGCATGTGGTTCATCTTCAACCTCCACCCCCCTGAGCCGCCAGCCACCACCGACCAAACAGCAACCCCCACCGCCCGCGGCCGGCGGTGCGCTGCCCCGCCCGCCCCGAAAACACTCCCCATGCTGGTCTGCCGCTGCCCCAACCATCCCTTTAGGCCCCCCCCATGCTGAGCTTTTTCTCCGGCGATCCCCACACCACCGCCCCGCCAACGCCCCGCCACCGCCGGCGACCACCGCCCCCATCCTGAACCCTAAGATAGATAGTGGGGTACCTCTCCGGCGAGGCCCCCTACCCACTGCGGCTGGTTCTTCCTTCACCTCGGCGAGCCTCCCCCCCCCCCACCCCCTGAAAATCAACTGACCCAAAAGTCGATTCAGTCGACTAGAGTGTAGCTAAATCGGAGCAGCATCACAAGCAAGAGCAAGAGCAAGAGCAGCAGTGCGAGCAAGAGCAGTAGCAAGAGTAGACCAGGCAGGGGACCAAGAGCAAGAGCAGAGCAGCAGCGCGAGCGAGAGCTAAAGCAGCAACAGCTCCTACTGATGTGGACGTCACCGCCGAGGGAGCAACGTCGTGGAGGAAGTGGCCGGCAACGCCGCCGTGGATGGAGCCGCGCCGTGTCGGCTCGGGACCGAGCGCCGGCAGCACCGTGAGATCGAATCAAGAAGAAAATGCGGCGATTAGTGTACAACCTCTTTGGTGGCGCCGATTAGGCCGCAGCTTCATCCGAGGAAACTGTGATGTTGATGCTCTTCTGGTGGTGCAAGTGAAGACGGCGGTGTGGGAATGGAGGTGGCGCAAAAGACGAGGGGAATGTTGGGACAGCTCCTTGGAGGTGGAGGACGGGGTGGCTGAACTAGGGGGACGATGAGATCGACGACGGATCCTCATCCGATACGGTGGATGAGGGACGTCGAGGTGTTGCTGTGGACGACGTCGTCGGGGAAGAGGCTCCGGCTGGGTGGTGGACAGAGCAGGGTGTGGGATTTTGTCGCGTGTTTTTGTGGCCTCGGTGTACAGGCGGATGGGATGGCAGTGGGGAACCATGGCTTAGAGACGCACTTTTCCGAAATGTGGGGTAAGTTACGAAAGTACCCCCACCGATTTGAGGCGGTTCTTTCGGTTCAGGGGTACCACGGGCATTTAGCGTGTCGGGATTTCACAGGAGGTGGGAGTTTTTGCGCGCGTTGTAATTTCGGAATAGCAAGGCGTGGGTTGAGATGGAGGGAGTTGTCGGAGCACAACGAGACATAGATATATCTTAAATATTTCGGGCTAACAAGGCGCGGGTTGAAATTTCCGGACAAGCCTAACATGTACTGTACCAAATCAATGCGCACTACAAATGTCACTCAAAACTTTGAACTCATGGTATGTTCAATTAAAATATTTCGCTACGTGTATAATGCATGCAACCTACTACTCAAATGAACGTTTTAGTGCATTCCAAATGTATATACTACCGCTTCAATATGAACTAAATTTGAATTCGTTTCTCTATTAGAATAAGATCTACAGTGATGATTGTTGTGAAGTCAAAGCATTTGAATTCGTTTCTCTGTTTTATACCATCATTTGTGTATTATCTTCACAGCACACCACATGATTAGTCTCGAGTTACATATGAACTATGTGTACTATATGAACTCGAACTAGATTTTTTGAATCCACTTTATTTTGATTTCGAATCACATTACATTTCTAGCTCTAGCTAGATCTTCATAATCTAAACCATGTCTCGTATGTATGATGTGTTTATCACATTATGTATGGTGCCCCGCCCCCTACGCCTACAAGTATTTAGATGTGAGTTGCAAACACCACACATTACCACAAATTCAAATAAAATGTGAGAATGTTCGATATATAGTATTATTTAGATTGTTCGATATTTAGTTGTAAGCTGCAAACGGCACACATTATCACAAATTCAAATAAAATGTGAGATTGTTTGATGTATAGTATGGTTTAGATTGTTCGGCATTTAGCTGTGCGTTGCAAACGCCATGCATTATCACATTATGGTATAACATGTGCACAACACGTGTATCACCGCTATATTCATGCATGCAATGTTTAAAACACTATGAGCTCCTATTCAAATATATGAATCCGCTTTCATATCAAATTATGATCTTTGTTAGTCTCTTACACCCACACAATCCTCTAACCTTTGTAGCTACCACTAACTTTCTTTCGTGCGTGCACACGCCCTCCTCGCCCTCCCCCTCCCTCGGCATTCTATCCACCGGGCACATTCATTTTTTTCTTTAGGTCATTCTCCCAGAGTCTCCACAACTCCTTTCCTACGCACACCAATCGATAAACCTCTCCAGCGATGCCTGCCTACAACATACACACACACCTTCAATCTCCTCCTTTATGTGTCGTTGCCTCGTGTCTCTCATACGGTCAGACACACGTGTAAACTCTCGCCCCTCTTTTCATCAATCTCACAACCGCACACTCCTCCCCCTATCTAGCTAGTAGTTGGGCCTCTCGCACCACCTCCTAGCTCCATTCTCTCTGTCTATCCGTCTCGTTGGGCCTTATTTGCCTCTAACAAATGGACGTACACCGACCGATCTCTCGCTATACATATAGCTACCAGGTCCTTATAACTCGTTTTTACCCACACGTCGATCGATCTACCTCATTAGTTGTGTCTCTCCCTTCCTCCGACAAACAACAATTGATCTACCGATCTAGTTAGGTTTGCTTACCAAACACATAGTTCCCATTCATCATCCATGGATGCGTCCCGACAGATCTATCATGCACAGGCACACACAGAAACACATCCCCACTCTTATTGATAACATTGCAGTTCCACCCTCAGTTTGTCTAGTAGGCCTCTCCCACCATCTCTGAGAAGCAACTCCATCACCCATCCAGCACTCTACCCCTCTCCCTCCCTCTCCCTCCCTCTCTCTCTCTCTCCTCTCTCTCTCTGTCCCATCATATTTCCCGCCCTTCAGTTATGTACGGATGTCGACCGATCTCCCTCAAGACATAGTCGGGTCTCTCCTTCTCAACACATATATGAGTCATTCTACCTCTATAGTTAGCCCTCTGCCTACCCCTCCCCCCACCCCTTCCACCCCCACACACAACGATACATCGAGCGCTCTAGTCATGTCTCCCTGCCACACACAAACTTGACATGTGCCCTCTAACATTCCGGTAGGCCAGTCGCCCTATATCTTTGACTTGCACACACACACAATTTCGATGGCTCTCTTCATCGATCTCACACCCACCCACTTGATCCTCTCTTCGACTCTATCGATATCTACAACCCCTCCCTATCTTCTCGTGGATTGCCTGACCCTCTATGTATGATATGGATAGGCCTCCATTTCACACACATTGCATGCAAAATTTTGTTTGAGATGTCATCGACACATATTCCCACAAATAATTCACGAAATGAACCCCCACCCCACCCCCACCCCCACCCCAAAACAAAAAATACTCATGAACACGGTTTGTATCTCTCACACACACCCAGGTAGGTGGGGGACGTGCAGGAAGAGAAGAGGTGCATGCACGGCGCACGTACTCCCGTCTCTTTCAACCACACCCGTGCGGGTACATGGTAGAGCTCATTTCTGTACGAAAAAGGCAGCCCACGTGGTAATTTGGCACGTGTACTGGTTGTCCACTTGGTGGAGGGAGGATCGTCTACCATGGGTGAACAAACAAATTGCGACTTGACGTGTTATGTTAAAAAAAGAGGCAAACCATGTGGGGCCTACCTTAGAGGCAAGGCTCTATACACTGGAGTACTTTTGATGTGTCCCGTCAACTCGCAGAATGAGGAGAAGCTTGCTTAGTACGCCGTCTCCCCCGCCCACGGGCGCGGTGGCTCGCAGGATGAGGTGAAGGTTGCTCCGCCTTACGCCCGCTCCCTCGCCCATGCGCGCGGTGGCTCGCAGGACGAGGAGAAAAATTTACTACGCCCTCCATTTACTCCTTGTCCCTACTACCTTGGTTATAGAGATTATATCATATTATTTGGAATATATATGTCCTTTAGTAGATTTCAATATGAACTACTAGTACATACTCCAAACACTGGTGTATATAGACGTATTTTAGAGTGTAGATTCACTCATTTTGCTCCGTATGTAGCACTCTCCCTCGCCCCTCGACCCTCGCCCACGTGGTGGACGTGCAGCAATTCATTCGGTCTCATATAGCCAGAACGATATATACTGCACTACCATTACTACTCGACTTCCCGAAGAGGCGAAGAGCCAATCGCAAGGTTAATATTTTGGAGATGCCAAGCGCAAGGTTATAGGAGAACGAGTAGAAGGTGCCGGTCATTTATAAATAAAGTTTTTTTCTTCAGTGGCACGTACGCAATATGGAGAGAAAAGGAAACCGCTCCACTATATACATAGTCAGGACGGGCCAGCCTACACGGTTGCTTGCTGGGGTTGCTCTCTTCACACTCTCTCTCGCAAAAAACGACTGTGGACACATCTCCAACATCCCGGCGGATCACGTCCGCTTGAGGAAGGGGTGGATGCTTAGTGTAAATGCGGTGGCCGTTGCCGACGGCGAAAACCCACTGTCGGCATGTCCCGATCAGGGGTCCCCGTCGTTCTCTCTCACAAAGCGAGTGAGGTTGCCTTCGTCCCTTGATCACTTCCACGACGTGGGCAGTTGCCGCCTCCCGCTGCCCTCCTCAAGGTTGAGCTACGTCCCTCAGGTACAACTCCCTTTACAGCCGGCTTGCACCACTGCTCCAGCTGCCCACATCACTCCCTGTGGATATTTCTCTACTTCTTTGCCCCGCACATACCTCTACTGACTTCTACGTACTATATTTGTGATGAGTTTATGTCTCATCAACTAGTCCCAGTAATCTTATTCTAATCACACTTCTTCAATTTCTTTGCCACAGGGATGCTCATCTCGATTTTGGTGAAACTGCACAAAATGATCCAATGTCAAAAGGTTGCAAGCTTCATTTATTAGGAAGCTCGAACGTTGCCAGCAAATTGAAGTCTGGTCAGGGTTCACCGTTCAAGGGCTAGGGACTGCATGGATCGTTTTTTTCTTTAGCTGCCTCTGTTCCAAAATAAGTGTCAACTTTAGTAGTAGTACAACTTTGTACTAAAGTTTACACAAAGTTGAGACACTTATTTTGGAACGGAGGGAGTACATATTTGCTATGATCTGTCAATCATTGAGATGCAATAGCATGCATGTTAGTCTCCTTTGTATTTGATGAAATGTTGCAACGGGCAACCTTGGACGCAAGATACATGTAACAGAAGCTGGAAGCTTCATAGCATTGTACAAATTTATCTTGCTGATAAATTACAGTACGTACTATACTAGTACTTCCTCCGTTCCTAAGTATAACACTTTGTAGAGATTTCAGCATGAACCACATGCAGATGTATATAGATGCATTTTAAGTGTAGATTCATTCATTTTGTACCGTATATAGTTCACCTATTGGAATCTCTACAAAGACTTATCTACTAGTAATAGCTAGCCCCCACTACTAGGAATTCTCTATCCTCTCCTTGAGCCACATCATCAAAATTGATGTAGCCGTTAGATGAAGTAAATCAGTCCATAATAGCCGTCTGATCTAGACGTTGAGAGGATCCACACTAAGCCACATGCAAGCATGCAGAAATACCATGGCACAATGATGTGAGTGGGTTTTAAATCACATCAACATGTCTGCATGCAAGTGTGCACCGGTAGCATGCATGTAAGTGAGCTTTTAAGTCCCATTAACATGTCAAAAAGAAAAATATAATCCCATTATGCAGTAGGAGTTGGTTGATCTTTTTTCCTTACGTGGGATGATCTAAATGATGATCTAAATGTTAGTTTGGCCACCACATTTTTCATGCGGTTCTATGAAATCGATAATTTTGCGCAGAGAGATATACCGCTGTTCCGCGGCAACGCGCGGGGACTCATCTAGTAATATTTAGGAACGGAGGGAGTACTATGTAAAGAGTTAGGTGTCGCACGGTGATAGTGTGAGGTGGGCCATGTAATCACTGAGCGTGCCTGTTTTCACTGCTCTTGCACTCCTCCGCTGTAAGAATGGAGAAAATTGTAATCTAGTAGTAGTAGTACCTCCTTTTGCCGAAAGCGTGGGACATCCAGCAGTCCTACCACCTCAGTAATAAAGAACAATGGGCCATCAAATCACATAGACCCAGCAGTAAGTTGGACGGATGAAGCAACCATCACTCTTGCTCCAGTGAGAGGTCGGATCCGCTCTGCTCGGGCATGAATGCGGCACCGATTCTTTGGAGCGGCGCTGACCATTTCGGGCGGGAAGCACGTGCGGGCGATGGAGGGGCTTTGGGTGGGCCAAGCTGGTCAGGAGTGGGCGTGGCAGCTGTCCGCATGTCCCTACTAGACACGCCCAGAAACGAGAGGATGCACCGACTCTCGCGGCTATAATCGTACACTACACACCATCTCTCTGTAGGAGTAGGTCGATCTGTCGCACTCTCTAACACACACATGTTGTTAAACACACACACGCACACGCACGCACCTTGGTCCCGTTGCACCTTCTAACGTGACTTATTACACCTAGACGGAGGGAGTAGTAAGTATACGAGATACAGTGGCACACTGACTTAAGTAGAATACAAGTGCCCAAAATTTGTGTGCATGTTACAATAAGGTTTCACTTAAAATAGTACGTGAGCGAACAGAGGGATCAATTGGTCAGTGTTCCCGAGCAGTAGCGAGATGTGTGAGGTAAGATACACCGCTGGCGCTTTTAATTTTTCTTATTAATTTGTTTGTTTCACCGTCTGACTGGTGGGACCCAACGTACTACATGGAGAGAGGTAAGGTGACTAAGGCTGCATTATTTCTGCACCACTGTGGATAGTCTTACCACCAAAGCCACATGACACGATTATGATTGAAATTCCAATGACTCCCACACACACAAAGAAAAACACGGCATGCTTGCCACACGAATGCAGGAATGTATAAAAGGTTATTTTCCTCTCGTTGAACATAATGGGAGGGTTGTGTAGCTGGTTAGCCTGTTCGCTCATCAAACTTGAGGTCTCGGGTTCGATAACTACACTTGAGCATAATTTTTGCCAGGAGGATTCTTTGACTTGTCAAAAATGTTTTCTAGGGTTTGCACGCTTCACACTCTCTCTCCAGTATATATATACACGTTGGAGCCTCAGCGCTTGTAGTTACTCTCTTCACACACTCTCGCCCTCTCCCGCTGGAGCCTCAGCGCTTGTAGTTGCTCTCTTCACACACTCTCACCCTCTCCAGATCTAAACAAGACTTCGTTGGCCTCTCTCTGCCCTCACTGTTGCTCAAAGAGCCGGCAGGATCCGTCCGTCGGGAAGGGAAGGAGGCTTAACGTTGTTGCCGTCGGTGAGGGAGGGAATCCACTACCAGCGCAGCTGTTCACTTTCCACCCAGCGGCGGCCCAGGAGGGCCTCCGACCCCTTCTTCTTCATCGCCGTCCCGTCGCCCACCGAACCACGCCCCAAGAACCTCAAGGTATAATTTACTTACTCCACATGCATTGCTCTAGCTGCATGTATACCATGAATCTAGGATGTGGTTCAAAGAGGAAAGGAGTGGGGGAAAGTAGTGGGAAAAGTTGTATATAGCATGAATCTAGGACGTGGTTCAAAGAGGAAATGAAGGGGGAAAGTTGTATAGCATGAATCTAGGACGTGGTTCAAAGAGGAAAGGAATGTGGGAAAGTAGTGGGGAAAGTTGTATCGCATAAATCTAGGACGTGGTTCAAAGAGGAAAGGAAGGGGCGAAAGTACTAGTTCAAAAAGGAAAGGAAGGGACAAGGTTGTAGAGTTTGAGCAGGACCAGATTTGCTATGCTCACATAGGGAAAGGTGTCTAAAGATAACAAAACCGGGACCAACACAAATATGCTCCTTGGTTGTTTGTTCTTTGTTGTAACAGACTATGCATGACCACAGTACATCGGTAGATGCACATGGTGCTGGTGCGTCCACTGTCCCGTGCAACTCATTAGCTGTTGTGAATCTAAGGCCCTGTTTGGTTAAAAACTCCCTAGTCCGTACCTACTTGGTTCCAGCAAGAGCTCCAGGACGCCGTCAAAAAGTACGAGTCCTTGGAGCGTAATTCAAAGACTCAAGAGTCCGAACTTGCCAAGGCCCGCCAGAGCGTGCAAGATGCCCGAGCCAAGGCCCAGAGTGCCCTCCAGGAAATCCAGGTGGCCCAGACAATCGCGACGGTTAAGGCTTTTATTATGCAAAGCAAGTGTGTGAAGGAAGCGTTCCGTTTACTTACACGAATGTGGATTTTCCAGGAGCATTTGCGGATCTGTCGCGCAACATATATATATATATTGCTATAGAGTTCTTTCGAGCTGAAGAAGGGAGCTCTACGGAGAAGTTGTTCTGGTCTCAATACCTTGGATCAGAATATCCGGCGCCCCTTAGCAACCACCTAAAGCAGCTGGTCGAGCTTCACAAGGCGGCCGAACTGGCCATGAAGGACTTGATAGTCCGGCTATGGCCTGCCGAGCCCATGCCCAGTAGCTACTTCGGACTCGTGAAGTGTCTTGTCAGTGCCTGCCCTCGGCTTGAAGCCGTCAAGCTGTCGGTCTTGATTGAAGGTGCGCGGATGACTTTCGCCCATGCCAAGACGGACTGGGCGAAGATGGATGCCACGAAGTTGATGACCAAGGGTCCGCCTGAGGGCAAGGAGCATCACAAGCCCGAAAAGTACTATGACAGTGTCATGGAGAGATCCCGCCTTGTGGCAGAGCAATGTGCCAAGGATATCATTTTCCCATGAGAGCATTATTTTATCCAGTCCTGTAATATGGAACAAGGTCTTAATGCTTGTTATTTAAAATTTTACCTCATGTGCGTCCGTTTATGAAATCTGAGAGTTGGCCAGTCGTCGGCTTCTACCCCCACATAGCTAGTATAGGGGTGTTCGGGATAAATCTAAACACTCTTTATCCAAATTTTTGGTCCTTTAAGGAGGTGTTTAGCGCAACGAACAAGGCAAACGGACTATACAGCTTTATCACCCTCACTTAGCCATAGGAGTTCTATAATTTTCAATTTTGGCGTAGCCCCTGGTATACGGAAGGCCGAAGTTGGGGCGCTATACACGCCTAATCGGACAAAAACCAATTCCTCGCATAAAGCGGAAAAAATCTCTAGCAATTTGAAAACCTCTCGAACAACTGTCCCGCTCTCGGCGCATCATGATAGTCAGTTTTCGGCTTTCTCTACTGAGGCGCTCATTCGGAAGAACCGGGACACAATCGCAGTAGTTCTCCCTTTACTACCCTAGCCGATATAGCTGAACGTAGGGTAGCAAGCACATGAGCCGGGCAACCCAACTATTGACCAAAGACATGATTCGGAGCCGATGCATATAATGCTATAAGTTCGGGGTGCCGAACTATACTGTAAAAGTGTTCAGACTTTCTTGTCGTGTTATGGGGTACCATGAAGCCCCTAGCAAATTAAGGCGTACCAGGATGTACTGGTGCAATTGAAAATAAAATAGACAAGGAAAAGTTTAAGCAATGAGCAGAAGCTGCATATTATTTTTCATTGTAAGTTAATTGATACGTCAAGGCGTATCTGTGCAAACTAGTGCAATAAGCAAACAAGGCTATTGAACATGCCGGGAACCAAGAGCGAGCTGTGTGTGGGTATATTAAACAGGTATGATGATCGTTTAGCAAAGACCACCTGTGTATTCCCTTGCACGTCCGAGCCCCTAGCTTTCTTGGTATATTCGTCCCACGATGGGTCCGGTGATCAGGTTTATTAGAAAAAGCCTTGAGAGGTGGAAAAACCTAAAAAAATAGAAGAAATGGTGAAGGTCTAGCAGCTCCTCCATCCCACACCCATGGTATTTTAAGTGCGTAGTTGTGTACGCACGGCACGAATTTCACCGCTTTATTGGGGCTAGTACGAAGCCGAATTGCTAGTTGTGCTCTGGACGAGTCGGACGGTTCTGTTGCAGAGTAACTCGGACTCGCTTGAAGGAGTCCGGGGGCTTTATTGCCGAATTAAGGTTTTGCCTAAAAAGGCTATTATGTGCCTCTGCTGGAAGGGCCGCAGTGTTCTCCTCAGTATGGAGGGAGCGCTCCATGTTTCCATTGACTGTTATAACACCGCGAGGTCCGGGCATATTGAGCTGAAGGTAAGCATAGTGCGACACCGTATTGAAACAAGCAAATGTGGTTCGTCCAAGCAGTGCATGATAACCATTGCAGAAGGGTACGACATTGAAGAGTAATTCTTTGCTTCAGAAATTATCCGGGGATCCGAAGACCACTTCCAGTGTGATTGAGCCCGTACAGCAGGCCTCTACACCTGGTATGATACCTTTAAAGGTGGTTTTGGTGGGCTTGATCCTTGAGGGATCAATACCAATTTTGTGCACTGTATCCTGGTAAAGCAGGTTCAGGCTGCTACCCCCATCCATGAGGATGCGTGTGAGGTGGAATTCATCAATGATAGGGTCAAGCACTAGTGCGGCTGAACCGCCATGACGGATACTGGTCGGATGGTCCCTTCAATCGAAGGTGATTGAACAGGAGGACCACGGGTTGTATTTTGGGGCGACTGGCTCCATCGCGTAGACGTCCCTTAGTGCGCGCTTCCGCTCCCTTTTGGGGATAGGGTAGCATATATCATATTCACCGTTTTCACTTGAGGAGGAAATTTCTTCTATCCCCCTATGTTCGGCGGCCAGGGTTCCTCATCATCGTCACTTTGCGATCCCTTTTCCTTGTTTTAGTATGGACGATCGAGTATGCGGTCCAGACTGGATGGGCCCGGCTTGTTTTGTTTGAATGGCTTTTTCCACTGACTGGACTTGGAGCCACTGAATCCGGTATTGATGGCCGTGTCTTAGTTGTTCTCGCCATTATTTCGACTCTTGTGTCTGTTGCGTCGGGGCTTGCCGTTGCTATCTCTAGCTTCAGAAGTGCTAGGTTTACTTGAGGTGTTGTTTCTATGAGCTAGCCAGCTATCCTCGCCCGCACAAAAGCGAGTCATGAGCGTCGTAAGGGCTTCCATTGACTTTGGCTTCTCTTGGCCGAGGTGTCGGGCGAGCCACTCGTCGCAGATGTTATGATTAAAGTCCACTAGGGATTCGACATTCAGACAGTCGACGATTTGGTTCTTTTTAGTTAAGAACCGAGTCTATAATTTCCTGGCTGACTCTCCGGGATGTTGGATTATATGACTTAGGTCATCGGCATCTGGGGGTTGGACATAAGTGCCCTAGAAGTTGTCAAGGAATGCATCTTCCAGGTTCTCCCAACTGCCAATACTGTTTTCGGGCAGACTGTTCAACCAGTGCCTAGCTGGTCCCTTGAGTTTTAGCGGGAGATACTTGATGGCATGGAGGTCATCGCCGCGGGCCATATGTATATGGAGAAGGAAGTCCTCGATCCATACCCCGGGATCTATTGTTCCATCATATGATTCAATGTTTACGGGTTTAAAGCCTTCTGGGAATTCATGCTCCATTACATCATTAGTGAAGCAGAGGGGGTGTGCAGAACCTCTGTGTCGGGCTATGTCGGGAGGTAGCTCGGATAGAGCTGGTCTGCGGTATTCGGCCTGGACAGTTTTGTGCTTGTTATATGCGGCTTGGTGGCCGTCGTTGCACGTCGGGGCGCGCCCCTGTGATCTGTAGGTCAATCTGGTTTGACCTGCTCTATTTTCCAAATCATACCGTAGGTCATGTGTGTATCACCGAGCTGTTGTGTTTATATTTGTTCGGCGAGGCAGTGCCGGCTGGTGCTCGGGCTGAATTGTCGTTTTATCTCGGCCACGTGGTGGTCGATCAGCCACATTATGCGCTGGTAGCGCCGGCTCCGACACCTCATCATCGAATTGAGGTAGCAATTTACGCTTCGGGTAAATTTTTGTTGGGCGTTCGAGCCCGTATTCCTCGGGTGCCGGGACCTCAGTCCATCTGTCAGTGAGCAGATCTTGATCAACTTGAAGCTGCTGCTACTTCTTCTTCAGGTTTTTTGTAGTGGCTATAAGCCGGCGTTTGAAATGCTCCTTCTCAACGGGATCCTCAGGCATGATAAATTATGCGTCGCCGAGGCTCACCTCGTCCTCGGAGAGGGGCATGTAATTGTTGTCTCCCGAGTCGTCGTTCATGGCCTGTTCATCGGGGCTGGCTCGCCCATCTTCCCATCTAGCCTGTTTGAAACTTGGCTTGGCGGGGTCTTCGTTGTCTTCGGCATCGTCTAGAGTGCTATTCTCTCTTGTGCCGGTATCGCTATTTTTACCATGGCGTGATTTGGAGCGGCGCCGCTGACATCGGCGCTTAGAGTGCTTCTCACGAAGTTCATCCTCAACTGGATCTTTTATGTCATCGCCATTGTCTTCTTTCGGTGTATCCACCATGTATATATCGTATGAGGAGGTGGCTGTCCAGCGTCCTGTGGGCGGTGGTTCATGTTCTTCTCCGGCATCGTCGTCCATACCGTCGATGTCTTCGGAGTCGAAATCAAGCATGTCAGTCAAATCATCGATAGTGGCTATCAAGTGGGTGGTGGGTGGGTAACGAAGTTCTTCGTCGTCCGCTTCCCACTCAAGCTGGACATAGTTCAGCCAAAGATCTCCTGACAAGGAGAGAGACTTTAATGAGTTTAACACATCGCCAAAGGGCGAGTGTTGAAAGATGTCCACAGAGCTTAACTCTAAGATCGGCACCTGGTCAGATTCGACAGGTGCGGATACACGCGGTTCGGAGCCTATGGCCGGAGATGAGTCCGAGGCTCCGATGACACGGGCCTCGTTGGAGGTCAGATCTGTGTTCGGCTCTAGCGCCATTGAGTCTGTGGCTTCTGTAGCGAGGTTGAGCCTCCCGTCCTTGGATGGCGTGCTCTGATCTGGATCTAGGGCCAGTGCGGTTACAGGCGCAATCCGCCGCACATAGTCTGATGACAGATTTAGGTCATGTTCATCATGGTGGCAGGGCGCGGCTGTCATAGGCTCGAATCCGTCGAAGATCAAGTCTCCGCGGAAGTCGGCGGTGTAGTTCAAGCTTCCAAACCTGACCTGATGGTCAGGGGCGTAGCTCTCGATCTGCTCTAGATGGCCAAGCGAGTTGGCCCGCAGTGCGAAGCCACCGAATACGAAGATCTGTCCGGGGAAAAAACTTCACCCTGGACGGTGTTGTTGTAGATGATTGAAGGAGCCATCAAGCCTTATGGTGGCGACACAGTGGAACTCTCAATGAAAGCACCAATGTCGGTGTCAAAACTGGCGGATCTCGGGTAGGGGGGCCCGAACTGTACGTCTAAGGCTAATGGTAACAGGAGGCGGGGGACACAATGTTTACCCAGGTTCGGGCCCTCTCGATGGAGGTAATACCCTACTTCCTGCTTGATTGATGATGATATGAGTATTACAAGAGTTGATCTAATACAAGATCATAGAGGCTAAACCCTAGAAGCCAGCCTATGGTTATGATTGTTCTTGTCCTACGGACTAAACCCTCCAGTTTATATAGACACCGGAGGGGGCTAGGGTTACACAGAGTCGGTTACAGAGAAAGGAATCTTCACATCCGAATCGCCAAGCTTGCCTTCCACACAAAGGAGAGTCCCATACGGACACGAGACGAAGTCTTCTATCTTGTATCTTCATAGCCCAACAGTCCGGCATACACATATAGTCCGGCTGTCCGAGGACTCCTTAATCTAGGACTCCCTCACCACCACTTCGGCATCTTCGCCAAGTGTTAATGCATCTTCTCCTTTGGACGTACGGCATCTTCGCCTACTTCCCATGAGTTCGCCTACATCGACATATTCAACCGCAAGGCGACCACCTACAAGCTAGGGCGACACTTCCATCATCGGAAGCCCCTAAAGGAAGATGGCCGAGCATGGGAAATTCCCTTCGGTCATGGAGACGAGCTACGAGGTGCCACATCATATGGGCCTCCTACAACAAAATGGCGACAAGACGGTCGAGTAAGGGCCATCCCTTTCAACCACAGTGACAAGCACAAACCTCTTCTACAACATGAAGACGGTGCCCAAATGGGACACATACTTCGAGTCGAGCTATGAGAGCGCACTTGAGACCTTATCTTTGGTCTCGGTGGAGAGCGATGATTTGCCACATCCTATGACATTCATCTTCAGAGGCGTTATGGATGAGGAGGTTGAGCATGGGAATATCCCTTCAACCAAGGAGGCAATAGGAGTTGAGCATGGAGATAATTGCACCTACATCTCTCTGACACCCACATATGATGAGATGCCCCAATTCCCATGTGAGGAGAGCCACCCCACCATGAGTGATATGAGTGACTCCACCATATGTGACATTGAGAGCATTTCCTATGAGAGGATGAGAGTGACCACCACTAGCCCAACACACGAGATTATGCCACACATCCGATGTGAGGTTGAGAGCCATTTGAGTGACTACACCAACCATATGAGTGAGAGTATCTTACCGGGAGTGGGTGAGCCACAACACTTAGTGAGTGAGGTAATTGAGACGGCACATGAGGCCACTATGATTTCTAACGACTTAACCTCTACTCCGAGTGTGTTTTCTTCTTTGGTGCTAGGTCTCCTACATGACGACATGCCTATCCTCGTCGAGTACATACCTACAATGGAGATGATGATGGCCATGGTGGATGATAATGCACCCCCCACATGGTTCCATCACGAAGATGACCACAACTTGGTCTTCGACACCTCACCTACAACACATGAGCGATGCTCCGAAGGTAACATAGGTGACGATGCTTCTCTTCTCCCACTAGTGGACTATCTTACCAATGATTGCTTGCATGATGTTGACACACCTATTACCATGTTTCATGCTAGTGTGCCCTCCTCATGTCATGACTTACCAATTTATGATGAATATGACGACGAGCATGTCGACTTGCCTAGTTGTGATGTTATGCTCCATAGGATATCATGTGAAAATTCTTTTTGTCACATCATGTTCGATAACCCTTTAAACTTGTCATATGCTATGAGTGAGATCTCCCATATTGCAACATTTCAATCTCAACATAGTAACTATGCATGCCCCATTCAAATAAATCCCATTTGCACTTATGGCATAGATGACGAGATCATGGTTATTGGTATGTGCTTCTCTTGTGATGATATTGCTATACTACCTTTGCAAAATTTGTACAATTCATCTCATATGCTATGCCATGAAAATTATTGCATATCGCTTGATTCCATTCCTTGTGTTCATAATATGCATACCATTCATAAAAATGCTCTAGATATTACTAGTGATGCATTACACAATTTGAATCTCCATTATGCTATACATAGTAACAAACCTTTCATGATGGATGACATATTTCTATATCACGCATCTCATTTATTTGAGCATTGGATATTTCGTGCTAACCAGCACATGCACGTATGCATCATAATGGATGATGTGTACATATACCACGCATACACAATTTTCCCTTTGCATTTGTTTTGTGTAGGTACTTATGAACACTCGTCAACCCCACAATCCCATGAGTTGATGAAACAAGCTCTTGAGCAATGATGCTTTGGGATCCCATGGATAACACTCCCCACTGTTCCACTTGCGCAAGGACTTTGCGCATCTTTTCTACATGGCCCTCACATGGTTATGGATTCTTGTCTATTACGTATCATTTGCTCATATTGCCATGTTCACTTTGCATGATATAACTCTTTCCATGATTTTTCCATGCAATTGTGACCCTTGCTTGCACTTACATATGATTCACCATTCTACTACTGCTATGTGTATTTGCATGCTCAATGGAGATCTTTGTTGCTATTTCCATGTTCTATGTGTGCCCCATGATATTGCGCATACTTTGCTCATATCTTGTTTTCATGCTTCCGATATGTCATGCGCATTGCATATGCCAACTATTTGCACACATGACATCATTGCCGTGATTACCTCTAGTATGTTGCATCTTCGCACTACTAGCTTGAATGACTTGATTGCCTCACACATTATGAACAATTGTTCTTTCTATTGTGTTGAGTGCCACACTATATTCACTACACCCCATGCACGTTATGCTTGGATTGTCTTGCACTTTATACACTTCATTTATTTTGGTGTTGTGAATGCTTCATATGCATACAATAGACCATTTTTTGAGCGCCTTATGCATGCTTGTTATAAGCTTGAGGTAGATGCTTATTCTCTTAACACACATATTTGCATCGCTACCTCACATTTACATGGTTGTTTCCATGTTGTCCTCGATTTTGCTCAATTTATGTGCTTACATTGTCACATTCCCTTGTCACACCATATGTTATGCTTGATGACGACACTTGTTTGGTGAATCACCTCTTGAATGCTTGGTTTTGCACTGACACTGACCGCATTTGTTTTTACAAGTGTTTGTTATACTTTCTCCTTTTGAAGGAATCACAAGATGGTGAGACATTGGAGAGTGCCCATTTGGAGCTTCAACATGATAAGTGCTTGGTAGTTGTCCACTTCTACACGGCGACGCCCTCTCTTTCCCATGGTGATGAATATCACGATCCGTGGAAGAATCTCTCCCAAGGGTGGGGGGAGCTGATGCAGAGCATCCCTCGTTCATCCCCATGGACGTTTCGTCACCATCGCAAGCATGAAGAGTACCGATGACAAGAGTCCGTGCACGCATCATCGAAACCGAGGTTAACTCTTTCCTGTTTGAACTTCATTCGGATGCACATGAGAGTTGGGTTCTACCTCAAATGGATACATTGTGCATTCTAAGGTACCAAGGAGAAGACCGTGAGGAGGCATGGAGGGATCACCAAGTCCACATGGAGACCCAAGGAGAACAAGGAACCCCCAGACGCGCCGGAGGCCTCGGACCACCCCGGGTGCCCGACCTCCTATGCCCCGGGTGCCCGACCCCCGGCCCCAAAGGACGCGGCCCCTTTGTCCACCCCGGGTGCCCGCACCCCGACCACCGGGTGCCCGGTCCCCCTCCCAGGCGCCACCCCGGGTGCCCGGTTTTCTACTCCCCGACGACCCCGGGTGCCCGGACATGTCCGAATATGCCTGCACGCATTTTGGGTTAAAAGACCCTTGTACCCCTGATTTCCTCCTATTTCGTCCCTAGGCTATAAGTACTCTTCATCTATCTCATTTCTATGGATAGCAAAGTATATGTGAGATATTGAGAGAGCTTTGCTCATCTTCCTCCTCTTGGAGATCATGGCCTTCTAAGGAAGAAGATCCTCTTGTGTATATCAACGCCTCCTCTTCGAGAAGGATCCCCATCATAGGATCATCAAGACCTCTTTCATCATGGGATTGGGATGAACTAGTTACCTCTTGTATCTTCTTGTGTTGGATTTGGACCTTTGTATCTCTCTTTGTGTGATTGGATCTAGCACATGTGTGATTGGATCAAGTTAATTTGAGTGTTACTCTTGTTTTCCCCCTTTGTGTTCTTCTTGTTCTTGGGGATTTCCCCTACAATTCGTGAAAGATCTCCATCTAGAGTTCCACCCTACAACACCCTGGGTATTTGATACCAGTTCAGTTGCTAAGATTAGTAACGCAAAACAGGAGTTGCGGAATAAACATAGACTAGTTAAGGGAGAGGTGACGTTGTGTGTTGGAAGTGATTCCAAGGTTGATACGATCACCATAACACATTCCCTCTACCTTCGGGATTAGTGTTGAACCTAAATAAATGTTATTTGGTGTTTGCGTTGAGCATGAATATGATTAGATCATGTTTCTTGCAATACGGTTATTCATTTAAGTTAGAAAATAATTGTTATTCTGTTTACATGAATAAAACCTTCTATGGTCATACACCCAATGTGAATGGTTTATTGAATCTCGATCGTAGTGATACACATATTCATAATATTGATGCCAAAAGATGCAAAGTTGATAATGAGAGTGCAACATACTTGTGGCACTGCCATTTAGGTCATATTGGTGTAAAGCACATGAAGAAACTCCATTAGATGGACTTTTGGAATCCCTTGATTATGAATCCTTTGGTGCTTGCGAACCATGCCTCATAGGCAAGATGACTAAAACTCTATTCTCCGAAACAATGGAGCGAGATAATGACTTACTGAAAATAATACTTACCGATGTATGCGGTCCAATGAGTGTTGAAGCACGCGATGGGTGTCGTTATTTTCTGACCATCACAGATGATTTGAGTAGGTATGGGTATATCTACTTAATGAAACACAAGTCTGAAACATTTGAAAATTTCAAAGAATTTTGGAGTGAAGTGGAGAATCATTGTAACAAGAAAATAAAGTTTCTACGATCTGATCATGGAGGCGAATATTTGAGTTACAAGTTTGGCCTTCATTTAAAACAATGTGGAAGAGTTACAGAACTCACGCCACCTGGAACACCACAACGTAATGGTGTGTCCGAACATCGAAACCGTACTTTATTAGATATGGTGTGTTCTATGATGTCTCTTATCGATTTACCACTATCGTTTTGGGTTATGCATTAGAGACAACTGCATTCACGTTAAATAGGGCACTGTCTAAATCCGCCGAGACAACATTGTATGAACTGTGGTTTGGCAAGAAACCTAAGCTGTCGTTTATTGAAGTTTGGGGATGTGACACTTATGTCAAAAGGCTTTAGCCTGATAAGCTCGAACCCAAATTGGATAAGTGCGTCTTCATAGGATACCCTAAAGAAACTATTGGGTACACCTTCTACCACAGTCCGAAGGCAAGATCGTTGTTGCTAAGAATGGGACCTTTCTAGAGAAGGACTTTCTTTCAAAAGAAGTGAGTGGGAGGAAAGTAGAACTTGATGAGGTAATGGTACCTTCTCTCGAATTGGAAAGTAGCGCATCAGAGAAAACTACTCCTGTGATGCCTACACCAACTAGAGAGGAAGCTAATGATGATGATAATGAAACTTTAGATCAAGTTACTACAAAACCTCGTAGGTCAACCAGAACACGATTCGCACCAGAGTGGTACGATGATCCTGTCCTCAAAGTCATGTTATTAGAACAAGGTGAACCTACGAACTATGAAGAAGCTATGATGAGACTAGATTCCGACAGATGGCTTGAGGCCATGAAATCTGAGATAGGATCCATGTATGAGAACAAAGTGTGGACTTTGGTAGATTTGCCCGATGATCGGCAAGCCATAGAGAATAAATGGATCTTCAAGAAGAAGACTGACGCTCATGGTAATGTTACTATCTACAAAGCTCGGCTTGTCGCAAAAGCTTTTCGACAAGTTCAATGGGTTGACTACGATGAGACTTTCTCACCCGTAGCGATGCTTAAGTCTGTCCAAATCATGTTAGAAATTGCCGCATTTATGAAATCTGGCAAATGGATGTCAAAATTGCAATCCTTAATGGAATTCTTAAAGAAGAGTTGTATATGATGCAACCAGAAGGTTTTGTTGATCCTAAAGGTGCTAAAAAAGTGTGCAAGCTCCAGTGATCCATCTATGGACTGGTGCAAGCATCTCGGAGTTGGAAGATACACTTTGATGAGGTGATCAAAGCATATGGTTTTATACAGACTTATGGTGAAGCCTGTATTTACAAGAAAGTGAGTGGGAACTCTATAGAATTTCTGATATTATATGTGGATGACATATTGTTGATTGGCAATGGCATAGAATATCTGGATAGCATAAAAGGATACTTGAACAAGAATTTTTCAATAAAAGACCTTGGTAAAGCTACTTATGTATTGGGCATCAAGATCTATAGAGATAGATCGAGATGCTTAATAGGACTTTCACAAAGTACATATCTTGACAAAGTTTTGAAGAATTTCAAAATGTATCAGTCAAAGAAAGGGTTCTTCCTGCATTGCAAGGTATGAAGTTCAGTAAGACTCAAAATCCGACCACGGCAGAAGATAGAGAGAGAATGAAAGTCATTTCTTATGCCTCAGCCATAGGTTCTATAAAGTATGACATGCTGTGTACAAGACCTATTGTGTACCTTGCCATGAGTTTGGCAAGGGGGTATAATAGTGATCCAGGAGTAGATCACTAGACAGCGGTCAAAATTTATCCTTAGTTACCTAAGAGGACTAAGGAAATATTTCTCGGTTATGGAGGTGATAAAGAGTTCATCGTAAAGGGTTACGCCGATTCAAGCTTTGACACCAATTCGGATGACTCGGAGTCTCAATCTAGATACATATTGATAGTGGGAGCAATTAGCTAGAGTAGCACCATGCAGAGCATTGTAGACATAGAAATTTGCAAATATACATACAGATCTGAATGTGAAAGACCCGTTGACTTAACTTCTCTCACAAGCAAAACATGATCACACCTTAGTACTCTTTGGGTGTTAATCACATGATGATGTGAACTAGATTATTGACTCTAGTAAACCCTTTGGGTGTTGGTCACATGGCGATGTGAACTATGGGTGTTAATCACATGGCGATGTGAACTATTGGTGTTAAATCACATGGCAATGTGAAATAGATTATTGACTCTAGTGCAAGTGGGAGACTGAAGGAAATATGCCCTAGAGGCAATAATAAAGTTTTTATTGTATATTTCCTTATTCATGATAAAGGTTTATTATTCATACGAGAATTATATTGATCGGAAACATAAATACATGTGTGAATACATAAACAAATACTGTGTCCCTAGTAAGCCTCTACTAGACTAGCTCGTTGATCAAAGATGGTTAAGGTTTCCTAACCATGGACATGTGTTATCATTTGATAATGGGATCACATCATTAGGAGAATGATGTGATGGACAAGACCCACCCGTTAGCTTAGCATAATGATCGTTAAGTTTATTGCTATTGCTTTCTTCATGTCAAATACTTATTCCTTCGACTTTGAGATTATGCAACTCCCAGATACCAGAGGAATGCCTTTTGTGCTATCAAACATCATAACGTAACTGGGAGATTATAAAGATGCTCTAAGGTATCTCTGAAGGTGATTGTTTAGTTGAGATAGATCAAGATTAGGATTTGTCACTCCGAGTATCGAAGAGGTATCTCTGGGCCCTCTCGGTAATTCGAATCATAAGCTTGCAAGAAAAAAAACTAAAGAGTTAGTCACTAGGTGATGTATTATGGAACGAGTAAAGAGACTTGCCGGGAACGGGATTGAACTAGGTATGAAGACACCGACGATCGAATCTCGGGAAAGTAACATACCGATGGACAAAGGGAACTACGTATGTTGTCATAACGGTTCGACCGATAAAGATCTTCGTAGAATATGTAGGAGCCAATATGGGATCCAGGTTCCACAATTGGTTATTGACCGGAGAGGTGTCTCGGTCATGTCTACATAGTTCTCGATCCCGTAGGGTTCGCACGCTTAATGTTCGATGATGATATAGTATTATATGAGTTATGTGATTTGGTGACCGAATGTTGTTTGGAGTCCCGGATGAGATCACTGACATGACGAGGAATCTCGAAATGGTCAATAGGTAAATATTGATACATAGGATGATGGTATCCGGACACCAGAAGTGTTTCGGAGGGTACCGAGTACTTATCGGGTCACCGGAAAGGAGTTTCAGGCACCCCCGACAAAGATATGGGCCTAATGGGCCAAAGGGGGAACATACCACCCCCTGGTGCGCCCCTTCTTTGGACAGCAAGCCCTAAAGGAAGGAAAGAGGGGAGGGCTAGCCCCTCCTGCCTTTCCCTCTCATGGGAGAAAGGAAAGGGAGGGGGGCACCCTCCCCTGCCTTTCCCCCGCGCCTATATAAGGCACGTGGGGGCGACTTGGGAGGGACTCCAAAGTAGGATTCCTCCTACTTGGGCACCTCCTTTGGCTGCTCCTTCCTCCCACCTATATATATATGTGGGGAGGGGCGCCACACAAGGACACAACATTGTCTTAGCCGTGTGCGGTGCCCCCGTCCAACGTTTACTCCCTCGGTCATATTTTCGTAGTGCTTAGGCGAAGCCCTGCAGAGATTGCATCACCATCACCGTCACCATGCCGTCGTGCTGCCAGAAATCATCTACTACTTCACATGTATTGCTGGATCAAGAAGGCGAGGACGTCACCGAGCTGAACGTGTGCAGAACGCGGAGGTGTCGTGCGTTTGTTACTTGATCGGTTGGAGCGCGAAAAAGTTCGACTACATCAACCGCGTTGTGAAACGCTTCCGCTTACGGTCTATAAGAGTACGTAGACACACTCTCCCCCTCGTTGCTATGCATCTCCACGGATGATCATTGCGTGTGTGTAGAAATTTTTTGTTTTCCATGCAACGTTCCCCAACAAGTATACTTGAAGAGGCCCCAATGGGGTGGGCAGCCCAAGAAATTCTCATAAAGAGAAAGAAAAGCTGAGAGGTACACAATGGCATTGGGGAAAGGTGATGAAGTTCTGCACCAAAATAATCGAGAAATTCCCCAAAGAAAGGGTGGGGAGGCATCACAAAGCCCCACTCGAAGCGTGTGACGAGCAGGACACACTCGTTTTCCTGAGGTGTCGGCTCGATCTCTCCCGCGCCCGGTCGCCGCCATCCCTCATGCGGAATCAGCCCTTCCTCCGCCAACTCTTCCAACCGCCGAGCGGTAATGCCCGACGGGATCCAATCCCTCGCCGCACCGCCAGCCGCCACGCCAGAGCTGGAGGAAGTGACCTTCCCCGCCTTCTTTGCCTTCTCCGCCTTGGCAGTGGAGTCCCTCACCATCGCCGCGCACTCGGGTGGAGAAAAGAAGCGGAGGAGCCGAAGCGAGAAGAAGGGGATCTGAGGACCGGACCTCTGCCCTCGAGTCTCTTATATCAACAGACAAAATCTTGGGACAAATCTCTCTATGCCAATCCCCGGATCAACGGCCCACGCGGCAATGCTTTGGACAGGACAGCCGCGACATGTGGTGGAGATCGTGCATGCAAATCGAGGAGCCACGCCCCCACTTTCCCACCAATGCACGACATTACCGCTTCAGCGCGCGAACACGCGAATTCAAATCCCGGGATTCCCGGGACAGATCAATCTGATTGATTGCCGGCGATACCTTTCCTGAAGGACGCACGTCAGTCCGACTGAAGTCTCCTTCAGGATCGTTATGTGACGAGCTTGACGCCCCTCTGCGGGTTCACTTGGCCCTCTCAGAAGGCTCCAAGGTGCATGACTCATAAACCTGGACTTGTAGAAGGCCCGCGCTGGCGTTCCCCTGGGATAAGGAGTGGCATTTCTCTGGAGAATCAGACCACGCGCCGGCGTCGCACCTCGAGTTGCCATGGCATGCCCTCACTCGGGCCCCTAGTCTGTCTCTTCCGAGTGACAAAACGAATGCCATCAGATTTTTTCTCGACGATCAACAACACCCGGCCATCTGGGAAAATAAAAGTCCAGAATCCGTTGTGTTTTCGTCCAAGGAACAATGAATCATGACTCGGAAACATATTCCGAGTGACCCTGCACCACTTGGATTTAACCGAATGATCGGTTCGTCTGTTCTACGAAATCCCAACTGATTCGCGGGCTAATGATGTGGTCACCTATTACAGGTAGGGTCAAGTACCCATCATTTGGGACCCACATGGGCCCATCACCATCATAGGTAGGTCCCTGGACCATGCCAGCACTCGGATGCATACTTCAGGAGGATCACTCGGACAACTCTACAGCACTCGGACAACCACACGTCACTCGGCGAACGATCAACCACTCG
Source organism: Triticum aestivum (assembly GCF_018294505.1). Lineage (NCBI taxonomy): Eukaryota > Viridiplantae > Streptophyta > Magnoliopsida > Poales > Poaceae > Triticum > Triticum aestivum. The sequence continues at coordinate 275,469,000 of NC_057801.1, forward strand.
GACGTACAGGGCAGGAAGGCATCGTGGGAGCTGCAATGGTCGAGGGATCCTAAGTCGTCCACTAAATAGAGTTATAACTACTGTTACCTGTAACTGCTGTAGCATAGACTCATTGCATTAATAACTGCCCCATTCAATGGCATTAATTGCCTCGGCGGCATGGGAGACATGAGGCTGCAGCGCACTCTATATAAGCCGCACCCCTCTCCATAGCCGGGCACGTTCAACCTTGTAATCCTATCCATCAAATCAAAGCAAGTATCATGGCACGAGGCGTAAGGCTTTTACCTCCACCGAGTGAGGGGCCTGAACTCGTTAAACACCGTGTGTTACACCTATGCCGTAGCTAGGCTCTGCCCCTTATTCGTATCCCCTAGTACACATTGTCAGTATCATAACCCCGACAGTAGGGACCTTCCCTACAGTTTTTTCGTTCAAAGAAAAACTATGTGATCCAAATGAGGTTTCTCACATTTATTTTTCAACCACGTCAATGGAAACTTTTGTTCATTTCTTTTTCTGAAATGCAGTCCGCTATTGATAATTCATGGCCAGATACTTGCCGCATCATGGCCAATGTTTACAATGGTTTTAAAAGAAGGAGAAAAGCAACACCACCACCATCACCACTAATTTCCCTTCGCATACATTCACGAGCTAAAAAGATAGTAATCGATTTGTCCATAAAAGAAAATTGTGTGCTTCTCGTTTGTTTGTTTTCAGCTATATTACCCCGCTGACTACATACTATGTAGCTTCGTATATTCAAACGTTAACTAGGTGCCTCGTGGTTCGATTGCAACTAAAAAGATACCTTGTTTCCTCGTAAAAACACAAAATAGCATATATTTTTAGCCATCAAGATGTTACACTATATGCAGGTCACGGGAATGTCCATCCAGTTGGTTAACAAGAAACTGATTGCATATAGCCAATCGGGTTTCACCTCAAACCATGGTTAGAAGTCATAATTTAGTACATGTTGCTTTGTTCTTCTGTGGATTTTTACCCTAGTATAATCACACGCGGCTCTCCTTTGTGTGTAAATAAACAATGATACAAACTCTGAAACAACAATAAGCAAAGCAAAAGGGCCTTGCAAGAAAAAGAAGATAATTTTGAATGTGAAGAAGAAGATATATAATTAAATAAAGAGAATGATGAAAAGTGGTGAGATGGGCGTGTGGTTAGATTGGCCTGCTGTACACATGGCGCGCGCCCATTTGAAGCCGAAGATTACACCTCATCGCCGCCTTATCGCACCACCCTATCTCTTGCATGTCAGCTCTGAGCAGCAGCTGCTCTGCTCTGCTCTGCTGCATATACACGGCTCCCTCTCCATTCCCCCGAACTCTTCGCTCCCGTTCCGCGGTGTCAGTCATACACAGGATGGCGTCCGCCATGGAGCTCTCCCTCCTCAACCCCGCAATGCACCACCACGGCATCGCGGCCAAGACGGCCTCCCACCTCCCGCTTCTCCCCGCGCGCCGGGGCGCCGTCCGCTTCCGCGTGAGGGCCGCCGCCGCGGCGCCGCCCGCACCCGCCGCGAAGCCCGGCTCGCCCAAGAAGCGGGGCAAGACGGAGGTCAACGAGTCGCTGCTCACGCCGCGCTTCTACACCACGGACTTCGACGAGATGGAGCAGCTGTTCAACGCCGAGATTAACAAGCAGCTCAATCAGGACGAGTTCGACGCGCTGCTGCAGGAGTTCAAGACGGACTACAACCAGACCCACTTCATCCGCAACCCCGAGTTCAAGGAGGCCGCCGACAAGATGCAGGGCCCGCTCCGCCAGATCTTCGTCGAGTTCCTCGAGCGCTCCTGCACCGCCGAGTTCTCCGGGTTCCTCCTCTACAAGGAGCTCGGCCGCAGGCTCAAGGTTCGTGTACCACTTCTTCTTCTTCTCTGCTCTTGCATGTGGGCATTTCGTCGAGCAGCTGGTGGGTGTGCGCTGATGCCAGCGTTTCCTTTTCAGAAAACCAACCCGGTGGTGGCTGAGATCTTCTCGCTCATGTCCAGGGACGAGGCCCGGCACGCTGGGTATGTACTTGCTTGCGCTCTTACTCCCATCAAAACAAAACAATTCGATCGGGCGTAACCACTAACCAGAAGCCAAATGCATTGACTATGACCAGAAATGCCTTCTCCCCTCATGTAAAAAATTTAGGCTTCAACTCAATTTCGCAAGAATTATCAAAACGTTCTTATATTATGGGACGGAGGGAGTAGTACTGTAGTTGTTCTCAGCATATATGATTTGTGTTATTCATAAAGAAGCATGATTCGTGCTGTGTAGGTTCTTGAACAAGGGGCTGTCCGACTTCAACCTGGCTCTGGACCTCGGCTTCTTGACCAAGGCTAGGAAGTACACCTTCTTCAAGCCAAAGTTCATCTTCTACGCCACGTACCTGTCCGAGAAGATCGGCTACTGGAGGTACATCACCATCTTCAGGCACCTCAAGGCCAACCCGGAGTACCAGGTGTACCCCATCTTCAAGTACTTCGAGAACTGGTGCCAGGACGAGAACCGGCACGGCGATTTCTTCTCCGCGCTGCTCAAGGCGCAGCCGCAGTTCCTCAATGACTGGAAGGCCAAGCTCTGGTCACGCTTCTTCTGCCTCTCGGTAAAGCAAGTTAATCCTGCATTTTCTTCGATGGGAGTTTGCCATGTTCCTCTTTCTAACAGCTGCGTGCAATTGGACGACATTTCGCAGGTGTATATAACCATGTACCTGAATGACTGCCAACGTAGTGCCTTCTACGAAGGAATTGGTCTCAACACCAAAGAATTCGACATGCATGTCATCTATGAGGTAAAATGAAGTGACTTTTTCCTGTTTGTATACTCAATTATGACATGCATGCCCTAGTTGCTTCATTGAGTGTTTTATCAGGCAGTTTCTGGAGAGCTGCTCAACATGACAATAATGACCTGTCGTACAATAAACATCACCCCTATGAAGCATTATACTCTACTCCCTCTGTTCCATAATATAAAAGCGTTTTTGACACTACATTAATATCAAAAATGTTCTTGTATTATGGGACGGAGGGAGTAGTTTATTTATATGCTTATTATGACAATATTAGAGCTTCGACGTAAACCAAGACCTCTATTGATGATACTGTTGGTGCATATCTCTGCAGACCAACCGCACGACGGCGAGGATCTTCCCTGCTGTACCGGATGTTGAGAACCCTGAATTCAAGAGGAAGCTAGACAGGATGGTAGATATCAACCTGAAGATCATTTCTATAGGAGAGTCCAACGACATGCCCCTGGTGAAGAACCTAAAGAGGGTTCCTCTTATTGCCCAACTAGTGTCTGAGATCATCGCTGCGTACCTCATGCCCTCAATCGAGTCTGGCTCCGTTGATTTTGCCGAGTTTGAGCCCAAGCTTGTCTACTGAATTTGTAGAAAAAGGATCCATCTCTGCCTTTCTTCTCAGACATAATCATGCTCCTCAAGAGTCTCTGAATGAGCACATGATCCATGGTTAATTAACATGATCTACATCCTCCTGTGCTCATCTGTAAAGTATTAAAACTCGGCAAGTTTTTGCTTAGTCACATCAACATGTAAGTGGCAGTGAACTGCATCAGAGCATGTGTTCCGGTTTTGCTTCAGGTGGAGAAGCATATCTGAAGTTGTTATGTAACTTGTGTTGATACTTAAATAGCAATATAGCATCCGATTTTGTAGATATGTTATGTATCACACATGGCATGTTGTTAGGTCAACAACGGCATTGATATTTTATTACCGTAAATGCATGCACGAAATTAAAGAGTAAAATTCATGAAACTGCATCTATTTGTACAAAATATCACAAAACGATGCCCTTACACAAAGTCTCAAGAAACTACATATGGCTAGGCGAAATATATGGAAAACTACACTTTTATGTGCAACTCTGTAACATAATGTGACCTCTTTTTATGCCACGATGTCATTTCCCTACATGGATGGAGTGTGGTTAACATTGTGACGTTGTCATGCCCTAGGGGTGTCTCACTGTCACCTTACCAGAAGCCGGTCCCCCTAGGTCGGTTACGCAATGTGCCAATCAACCCGGCCATGGCCCCACGACATGATGGTCCCGCAAGGCTTGATGTACAAGACAAGGCAACCGGCGTCCGAATGACTCCTCTTAACCAACTTAGAACATGTAACACTAGACACCGGCACCCATAAAAGCCGAGGCTAGGCTAGTCGCATGGATACAACACAAAACCATAGAGCTCTGTTCAATCCCTCGATCTTTGTAACCCCTACACAATCAATATACATGAGTAGGAGTAGGGTATTACCTCGTCCACCAGGGGCCTGAACATGGGTAAAACTCTGCTCATGTTACCATCTGATCTACTCTTATGGTCGTATACAATATCGGATGCCAAAAATACTCTGAAAGTGGCGTGCCATGTAGAGTTGTTTGAGGCGAACCCAGATATCCGATGGTTTCTCCAGTTGGTGTTAGCGTCATGACGTCGGTCCAGATCTTCGCATTTCGATCAATGTCCTTCATCGCCGACTCGGGGGGGGGGGGGGATCTCGAGCTCGTCGAGACCTACACACTAGGCCAGATTTTTGCACTTCGACAACCTTAGATTCATCGTCGATTCGCGCGGTGAGCTTGTCCTCCGCCGCTTGGTTCCTAGCCAGGCCAATGAGTGACTGGTGAGCTTCATAAACCCACCTGCCACCCCATGTCGTGCCCAATGCTCAAACCTTCCACGACATCTTGGAGGAGGAAACCGGCAACACAGATGAACTAGAGGACCTCGATGAGGAGATGGGCAACTGATACGTCCAATTTGCACCACTATTTATTATAATTTACTCTATATCAATGATGTTTTGCACATTATTGCTCAATTCTAATGCCAATTACCTTCAATTTGCATGTAATACAAAGAGAGAAAAATTCCCAGGAAAATAGCAGACAGCTAGAAAACAAGGACAAAATAACAACAAACGAAGAAGTATTTTTCCGAAGCTCAAAAAGGCTAAAATTTTTATTCAATTATTTTCCAAAGAAAAGAAGCCGAAGGCCAGAGGGGGCCCACGCGCCCCTGGACCCATGGTGGGGCCACGTAGAGGCCTTGGCCACTGCCTCTTGATGCCCTTTGGCATAAACTCACTTCTGACCTAAAAAGTTCTAGGATTTTTCCGCCGCCGCTGTGAAGCCGAACCGAGGCACAACACTTTTGCCCTCCGGCAGGCTGATTATACCAGAGATCCATCTCTCCAGGAGGGGAATTTGAAACCATCGTCATCACCAACATTCCAATCATCATTGAGATCATCATCTCCATCATCATCTTCATCAATACAATCATCTCCATCAACTCCCTTCACCCCATCTTTTTTATCTATGAACTTTCATCTTAGATCCTTTGCTGAGTATAATTTCTAGTGTTGATTACTCCCTGTAGTTGATGCTTAGAAGTTCTATTAGTAAAACATTCATATGTTCATATTGTTATTCATATATTCATATCCTACTCCTAATCCTGTGCAGGCTACACCATCTCATCTTCCTTAAGATATTCTGCCAGACCTTGCCAAAGCATGTCAGGTAGCAGATGGAATTTGTGATCTTGTCAAGGAACTCAGGACAGAGAACGAAAAGTTGAAGATTGAAAATTGTGTTCTCAAGCGGATCTACTTGAACATACCTCCATCACCACCAAAGGATCAGAACTCGGTACATGGGTAATAGCATCCTCCTTAGCTTATTCCAAGCTTGGGGAGGTACCAGGGTATTTTTTTTTTACTTCGTTCTTATCTTGCTTTATATCTCAATCCCTTAGGTTATATCTTGATTAGAGAAGTTATAGTTTGGTATATTGGCTTCCATATGTTCTATCTACTACTTCAGAGCAATTATTAATGTATTCGTTGGTGTGAGATTATATAATGAAGAGATGGCATGAGACTTTCTTTTGCTTTTTCATTGTTATATCCTAACACTGTAATTCAATCTTATACAATTATCTTTTGGAAGGTCGTGCCTTTAAATGTTGGGTATAACTGTTGGTAAACATAATAGAAACAAAAAATAGGATCTACAAACACCCAAGATCAATATGAAGATGCATAACGGGTAGGGATCATGATCGTTACCATCACCGAGTTATAGCGGAAGAAGAACATGTCGGTGTAGATCGTACTTGGAGTCCCTCGAACCATCAATGAATGACCCGTCGTACCGCCAACGAACAGTCCCTCAAACCGAAGATCGAAAGCACAACCTCTCTACTTGGTTGCAAGCGTGCAACCTTCATGATCTGGCAGCGCTTCGCCGGCCAGAGCTAATCGTCACCGGAGAATTAGAGAGAGGAGACTAGAACCATATTGGGCTTCTAATTATGAGGATTATAGGAACTAGATCAATCTCTAATTAGTCAACTAGGACCAACTAGAACTAGGGCAAGATGAACTAGAGGAGGCTTCAAACCTTGTGTATATCAATAGAACAAAAAACCCTAGTATATATAGGTTGGAGGGAGGGAGAGGACAGCCACCAAGGAGGGAAGGTCCCTCCTTGGGGAGTCGGCCAAGGGGGGTAATTCCAACTCCTCCCCTAGTAGGATTTGACCCCCCATAAGGAAAGGGGGGCGCCACCTCCACTTGGGCCCTTGTGGCCCAAGTTGCCTTCTCCGGTTTGGCGTTTTAAGGCCCGTTGATATTAAATTTAATATAAAAGCCTTATAATAAATATTAGACCCTTTTATAAATAATTTAATATCACAGAGACATTTTCCACCTGTATATCATTTATTGGTAATACCTAGTATTACCTGATACTCTCTGCACCTTTCAGGTGACCCCGGAACGCTTCTAGATCCTCTCGAAACTATTTCAAATATTTATGGAACAATCCCAAAAATATATTCTCATCACTCCCATCCAACTAACACTCTACATATTGCGATTGCCTTAAGCTTGTGACCCCGTAGGTTCGGTAACTCGTAGACATGAACGAAACCATTGGTTCAATGACCGACTGAACCATGGACGTCCATATTGATCCCTATGAGCACACTAATGATATTCGAGTGGACCTTTGGTTATCATGTGATGTTCCCTTTGCTTCACTATACTTTACAATACCCGGGGTGCATTGGTATCCTCTTCAGTCATACACATGCTCAGTATACCTCTGATCCCGTTACCGGTATTTTTCTTCTTTCTCGTTGAAATGTTCTGGCATCCCCGTGACATAGTAGCATGTGTTTGTACATACGATGATGGATGCCATCACACCAAAGAGGGACCTAACAATATCTCTCCATCGTCGGAGGAGCAAATCCCACTCTCGAGCTATCCAGTCCCTTGTCAAACTTTCCAATGAACCCATAAGTTGTCGTTATGATCACCTAGTTACAAATGACATTTGAGCAACCCCAAAGTCCACCGTACGGTAGGAAGTGACTAAGATATTCTCATGGTCTGAGGAACTAAATCACATGCTAACACTCCGTGTTATAACAATTGGTTATAGACGATATTATCTCAAAGTATAACAAACAAGATTGGGTCGATCCAATATGCTTGTTCTTCCAACGTCATACTCTCAATGTTGTTTCAAGACTGTTGTTACACTTAATGATATCCCGATATCCGGAAAACATGATCACCAACAACACTTGAGTCAGTCTTAGAGGCAAGACCGGGAACTAATATTTTACCATTTATCATTTCACACGTGCATATGAGTTTTCCACTTAATCGCATATTGCTACCTCTTGAGCTTGCGTTGGTTTTTCCCTTGAAGAGGAAAGGGTGATGCAGCAAAGTAGAGTAAGTATTTCCCTCAGTTTGAGAACCAAGGTATCAATCCAGTAGGAGATAATGCACAAGTCACCGAATACCTACACAAACAATCAACAACTTGCACCCAGGGCGATAAAGGGGTTGTCAATCCCTTCACGGTTATTTGCAAAAGTGAGATATGATAGAGATAGATAAACGGTAAAGTAAATATTTTTGGTATTTTTGGTTTATAGATCGGAAAGTAAAAGATTGCAAAATAGTATATCAGAAACTAGTATGACGGAAAATAGAACTTATATGATGGAAAAGAGACCCGGGGGGGCCATAGGTTTCACTAGTGGCTTCTCTCAAGATATCAAATATTACGGTGGGTGAACAAATTACTGGCAAGCAAGTGATAGAAGAGCGCATAGTTATGACGATATCTAAGGCAATGATCATGAATATAGGCATCACGTCCGTGTCAAGTAGACCAAAATGATTCTGCATCTACTACTATTACTCCGCACATCGACCGACTCCTTCCTGTTGATGTCTACTACACAACCTTCTTCTTGTAGACGTTGTTGGGCCTGCAAGTGCATAGGTTTGTAGGACAGTAGCAAATTTCCCTCAAGTGGATACCTAAGGTTTATCAATCCGTGGGAGGCGTAGGATGAAGATGGTCTCTCTCAAACAACCCTGCAACCAAATAACAAAGAGTCTCTTGTGTCCCCAACACACCCAATACAATGGTAAATTGTATAGGTGCACTAGTTCAGCGAAGAGATGGTGATAAAAGTGCAATATGGATAGTAGATAAAGGTATTTGTAATCTGAAAATACAAAAACAGCAAGGTAACTAATGATAAAAGTGAGCGTAAACGGTATTCAATGGTAGGAAACAAGGCATAGGGTTCATACTTTCACTAGTGCGAGTTCTCTCAACAATAATAACATAGATAGATCATATAACAATCCCTCAACATGCAACAAAGAGTCACTCCAAAGACACTAATAGCGGAGAACAACGAAGAGATTATGGTAGGGTACGGAAGCACCTCAAAGTTATTCTTTTGGATCAATCTATTCAAGAGTTCGTACTAGAATAACACCTTAAGACACAAAGCAACCAAAACCCTAATGTCACCTAGATACTCCATTTTCACCTCAAGTATCCGTGGGCATGATTATACGATACACATCACACAATCTCAGATCCATCTATTCAACCAACACAAAGTACTTCAAAGAGTGCCCCAAAGTTTCTACCGGAGAGTCAAGACGAAAACGTGTGCCAACCCCTATGCATAGGTTCATGGGCGAAACCCGCAAGTTGATTACCAAAACATACATCAAGTGGCACGTGATATCCCATTGTCACCACAGATAAACACGGCAAGTATATCACGGGAATATCCCATTGTCACCACAGATAAGCATGGCAAGACATACATCAAGTGTTCTCAAATCCTTAAAGACTCAATCTGATAAGATAACTTCAAAGGGAAAACTCAATTCATCACAAGAGAGTAGAGGGGGAAGAAACATCATAAGATCCAACTACAATAGCAAAGCTCGCGATACATCAAGATCGTGCCATATAGAGAACACGAGAGAGAGAGAGAGAGATCAAACACATAGCTACTGGTACATACCCTCAGCCCCGAGGGTGAACTACTCCCTCCTCGTCATGGATAGCGTCGGGATGATGAAGATGGCCACCGGTGATGGGTTCCCCCTCCGGCAGGGTGCCGGAACGGGCTCCCGAGAGGTTTTTGGTGGCTATAGAGGCTTGCGGCGGTGGAAGTCCCGATCTATCTTCTTTTTTGATGTTTTTAGGGTATAAGGGAATATATAGGCGAAAGAAGTCGGTCGGGGGAGCCTCGAGGGGCCCACGAGAGGGTAGGCGCGCCCAGGGGGGGTGGGGTGGGCGCGCACCCCAGTCTCGTGGCTCCCTCGATGATACCTTGGCTTGCACTCCAAGTCTCCTCGGTCATAATCTTCCAAAAAATCATGCTGCCGAAGGTTTCATTCCATTTGGACTCCATTTGATATTCCTTTTCTTCGAAATACTGAAACAGGCAAGAAAACAGCAATATGGGCTGGGCCTCCGGTTAGTAGGTTAGTCCCAAAAATGATATAAATGTGTAAAATAAAGCCCATAAACATCCAAAAGGGGTAATATAATAGCATGGAACAATCAAAAATTATAGATACGTTGGAGACGTATCAAGCATCCCCAAGCTTAATTCCTGCTCATCCTCTAGTAGGTAAATGATAAAAACAAAATTTTTGATGCGGAATGCTACCTAGCGTAATTCTCAATGCAATTTTCTTTATTGGGGCATGGATGTTCAGATCCAAATGATTCAAAATAAAAGTTCATATTGACATAAGAAATAGTGATACTTCAAGCATACTAATCAAAGTAATCATGTCTTCTCAAAATAACATGGCCAAAGAAAGTTATCCCTACAAAATCATATAGTCTGGCTGTTGCTCTATCTTCATCACACAAATTATTTAATCATGCACAACCCCGATGACAAGCCAAGCAATTGTTTCATACTTTAATAATCTCAAACTCTTTCAACTTTCACGCAATACATGAGCGTGAGCCATGGACATAGCACTATATGTGGAATAGAATGGTGGTTGTGGAGAAGACAAAAAGGAGAAGATAGTCTCACATCAACTAGGCGTATCAACGGGCTATGGATATGCCCATTAATAGATATCAATGTGAGTGAGTAGGGATTGCCATGCAACAGATGCACTAGAGCTATAAATATATGAAAGCTCAACAAAAGAAACTAAGTGGGTGTGCATCCAACTTGCTTGCTCACGAAGACCTAGGGCATTTTGAGGAAGCCCATCATTGGAATATAAGCCCATCACTGGAATATACAAGCCAAGTTCTATAATGAAAAATTCCCACTAGTATATGCAAATGACAACATAGGAGACTCTCTATCATGAAGATCATGGTGCTACTTTGAAGCACAAGTGTGGAAAAAGAGATAGTAGCATTGTCCCTTCTCTCTTTCTCTCTCATTTTCTTTTTTCTTTTTTTTCTTTTTCTTTTCTCCTCTTTTTTTCTTTTTCTTTTTCTCTTTTTTTTCTTTTGCCTTTCATTTTCTTTTTTTTCTTTTTGGCCTTTCTTTTTTTTCTTTTTGTAAAGTCCGAAGTCTCATCCCAACTTGTGGGGGAATCATAGTCTCCATCATCCTTTCCTCACTGGGACAATGCTCTAATAATGAAGATCATCACACTTTTATGGATTTACAACTCAAGAATTACAACTCAAAGCTAGAACAAGATATGACTCTATATGAATGCCTCCGGCGGTGTACCGGGATATGCAATGAATCAAGAGCGACATGTATGAAAATTATGAAGGTGGCCTTGCCACAAATACGATGTCAACTACATGATCATGCAAAGAGCAATATGACAAAAGTAATGCATGCCATATGAACGGAAAAGGTTGCATGGCAATATATCTCGGAATGGCTATGGAAATGCCATATTAGGTAGGTATGGTGGCTGTTTTGAGGAAGGTATATGGTGGGTGTATGGTACCGGCGAAAGTTGCGCGACACAAGAGAGGCTAGCAATGGTGGAAGGGTGAGGGTGCGTATAATCCATGGACTCAACATTAGTCAAAAGAACTCATATACTTATTGCAAAAATCTACAAGTCATCAAAAACAAAGTATTACGCGCATGCTCCTAGGGGGATAGATTGGTAGGAAAATACCATCGCTCGTCCCCGACCGCCACTCATAAGGAAGACAATCAATAAATAAAATTGTGCTCCAACATCATCACAAAGCGGTTCACCATACGTGCATGCTACAGGAATCACAAACCTCAACACAAGCATTTTTCATAATCACCTCAACTAGCATGACTTTAATATCACTACCTTCATATCTCAAAACAATTATCAAGTATCAAATTTATCATAGCATCCAATTCACTTTCTATGATAGTTTTTATTATACCCAACTTGGATGCTCATCATACTAGGACCAAATTTGTAACCATAGAAAATACCATGCTGTTCTATAAGACTCTCAAAATAATATAAGTTAAGCATGAGAGACTAGCAATTTCTACAAAATATAACCACCACCGTGCTCTTAAAGATATAAGTGATGCACTAGAGCAAATGACAAACTACTCCGAAAGATATAAGTGAAGATCAATGAGTAGTCGAATAATTGTGAAACTATGTGAAGACTCTCTAACACTAAGTAATTTCAGATCTTGGTATTGTATTCAAACAGCAAGAAAAACAAAATAAAATTACATTGAAAGGATAGCACAACTCATGTGAAGAAGAAAAAACTTAGGCTCAACCGATACTAACCGATGTTGAAGAAGAAAGGTGGGATGCCTACCGGGGCATCCCCAAGCTTAGATGCTTGAGACTTCTTGGAATATTATCTTGGGGTGCCTTGGGCATCCCCAAGCTTGAACTTTTGTGTCTCCTTAATTTCTCTCATATCATGGTTTCTCTTTTTATCAAAAGCTTCATCCACAACAAACTCAACAAGAACTCGTGAGATAGGTTAGTATAAACCAATGCAAAACCTTATCATTTTCTAATATAAAAAATCACTAAAATTATTATTCAACATTGCATACTAAATGCCTCTGCATATTTAATACTCCTATCCTCAAATAGAATCATTAAACAAGCAAACATATGCAAACAATGCAAACATAACATCAATCTGCCAAAACAGTACAGTCTATAAAGAATGAAAGATTCATCATACTTACCTAACTCCAAATATTATGAGAGAAAATTAACACTGTAGTAAATTTATCAGAGCTCATTTGGCAAAAGGTTTCATCATTAATCATTCTCTGACTTTTCTAGGGAATTTTTGCAACAGCGGTAAACTTTCTGTTTTCAAACAGCAACATGTATACTAGCAAAATAAGCATGGTAAAGGCTATCCTTGACATTTTTATTGAAACTAGAGATGCAAAAAATTATTCTAAATAACGTCAAGAAAATACTAACAAAATAAAATGACGCTCCAAGCAAAACACATATCATGTGGTGAATAAAAATATAGCTTCAAGTAAAGTTACCGATGAACGAAGACGAAAGAGGGGATGCCATCCGGGGCATCCCCAATCTTAGGCTCTTGGTTGTCCTTGAATGTTACCTTGGGGTGCCTTGGTCATCACCAAGGTTAGGCTCTTTCCCCTCTTTATTCCATAGTCCATCGAATCCTTACCCAAAACTTGAAAACTTCACAAAACAAAACTCAACAGAAAACTTGTAAGCTCCGTTAGTATAAGAAAATAAAACCACCACTTAGGTAATGTAATGAACTCATTCTAAATTCATATTGGTGTAATATCTACTGTACTCCGACTTATCTATGGTCCATACCCTCGGATACTACTCATAAATTCATCAAAATAAGCAAACAACACATAGAAAACAGAATCTGTCAAAAACAGAACAGTCTGTAGTAGTCTATATCAAACGTATACTTATGGAACTAAAAAAATCATACCAAATTAGGAAGTCCTAAGACATTTGTGTACCAATCCATAGCAAAAAGAATCAGATCAGAAGCACATTTCTGTGAATTAACAAAACTAATTTACTGGGTGCAAAGTTTCTGATTTTCAGCAGGATCAACACAACTATCACCGTAAGCTATCCTAAAGGTCTTACTTGGCACTTTATTGGAACAAAAGCTATAAAACATGATTAATACAGTAGAATAATCCTGTGAACACACAAAAACAGTAAGGATAAATATTGGGTTGTCTCCCAACAAGCGCTTTTCTTTAATGCCTTTCTAGCTAGGCATGATGATGACAATGATGCTCACATAAAAGATAAGAATTGAAACATAATGGGAGCATCATGAAGCATATGACTAGCACATTTAAGTCTAACCCACTTCCTATGCATAGGGATTTTGTGAGCACACAACTTATGGGAACAATAATCAACTAGCATAGGAAGGTAAAACAAGCATAACTTCAAAATTATAAACACATTGAGAGGAAACTTGATATTATTGCAATTCCTACAAGCATATGTTCCTCCCTCATAATAATTTTCAGTAGCATCATGAATGAATTCAAAAACATAACCAGCACCTAAAGCATTCTCTTCATGATCTACAAGCATAGAAAATTTACTACTCTCCACATAAGCAAATTTCTTCTCATTCAGAATGGTGGGAGCAAACTCAACAAAATAATTATCATGTGAGGCATAATCCAATTGAAAACTAAAATCATGATGACAAGTTTCATGGTTATCATTATTCTTAATAGCATACAAGTCATCACAATAATCATCATAGATAGCAACTTTGTTCTCATAATAATCAATTGGAACCTCTTCCGAAATAGTGGAATCGTCACTAAATAAAGTTGACACTCTTCCAAACCTACTTACATCAATATAATCATCATAAATATGAGGCATGATTTCATCATAATAAATTTGCTCATCAAAACATGGGGGACTAAAAATATCATCTTCATCAAACATAGCATCCCCAAGCTTGTGGCTCTGCATATCATTAGCATCATGGATATTCGAGGAATTCATACTAACAACATTGCAATCATGCTCATCATTCAAAGATTTAGTATCAAACATTCTATAGATTTCTTCTTCTAGCACTTGAGCACAATTTTCCTTTTGTTCATACTCATGAAAGATATTAAAAATATGAAGCGTATGAGATAAACTCAATTCATTTTTTGTAGTTTTCTTTTATAAACTAAACTAGTGATAAAACAAGAAACAAAAAATATCTGATTGCAAGATCTAAAGATATACCTTCAAGAACTCACCTCCCCGGCAACGGCGCCAGAAAAGAGCTTGATGTCTACTACACAACCTTCTTCTTATAGACGTTGTTGGGCCTGCAAGTGCACAGGTTTGTAGGACAGTAGCAAGTTTCCCTTAGGTGGACGACCTATGGTTTATCAATCCGTGGGAGGCGTTGGATGAAGATGGTCTCTCTCAAACAACCCTGCAACCAAATAACAAAGAGTCTCTTGTGTCCCCAACACACCCAATACAATGGTAAATTGTATAGGTGCACTAGTTCGGCGAAGAGATGGTGATACAAGTGCAATATGGATAGTAGATAAAGGTATTTGTAATCTGAAAATATAAAACAGCAAGGTAACTAATGATAAAAGTGAGCGTAAAAGGTATTGCAATGGTAGGAAACAAGGCATAGGGTTCATACTTTCACTAGTGCAAGTTGTCTCAACAATAATAACATAGATAGATCATATAACAATCCCTCAACATACAACAAAGAGTCACTCCAAAGACACTAATGGTGGAGAACAACGAAGAGATTATGGTAGGGTATGGAACCACCTCAAAGTTATTCTTTTGGATCAATCTATTCAAGAGTTCATACTAGAATAACACCTTAAGACACAAATCAAACAAAACCCTAATGACACCTAGATACTCCATTGCCACCTCAAGTATCCGTGGGCATTATTATACGATACGCATCACACAATCTCAGATTCATCTATTCAACCAACACAAAGTACTTCAAAGAGTGCCCCAAAGTTTCTACCGGAGAGTCAAGACGAAAACGTGTGCCAACCCCTATGCATAGGTTCATGGGCGGAACCCGCAAGTTGATCACCAAAACATACATCAAGTGGCACGTGATATCCCATTGTCACCACATATAAGCACGGCAAGACATACATCAAGTGTTCTTAAATCCTTAAAGACTCAATCCGATAAGATAACTTCAAAGGGAAAACTCAATTCATCACAAGAGAGTAGAGGGGGAAGAAACATCATAAGATCCAACTATAATAGCAAAGCTCGCGATACATCAAGGTCGTGACATAGAGAGAACATGAGAGAGAGAGAGAGATCAAACACATAGCTACTGGTACATACCCTCAGCCCCGAGGGTGAACTACTCCCTCCTCGTCATGGATAGCGCCAGGATGATGAATATGGCCACCGGTGATGGGTTCCCCCTCCGGCAGGGTGCCGGAACGGGCTCCTGAGAGGTTTTTGGTGGCTACAGAGGCTTGCGGCGGCGGAACTCCTGATCTATCTTCTTTTTGATGTTTTTAGGGTATAAGGGAATATATAGGCGAAAGAAGTCGGCCGGGGGAGCCTCGAGGGGCCCACGAGAGGGTAGGGCGCGCCCAGGGGGTGGGCGCGCCCCCCTGTCTCGTGGCTCCCTCGATGATCCCCTGGCTTGCACTTCAAGTCTCCTGGGTCATAATCTTCCAAAAAATCACGCTGCCGAAGGTTTCATTCCGTTTGGACTCCGTTTGATATTCCTTTTTTTCGAAATACCCAAACAGGCAATAAAACAACAATATGGGCTGAGCCTCTGGTTAGTAGGTTAGTCCCAAAAATGATATAAATGTGTAAAATAAAGCCCATAAACATCCAAAAGGGGTAATATAATAGCATGGAACAATCAAAAATTATAGATACATTGGAGATGTATCACCTGCATCTAGAGTAGTAAGTTCGAGGAGTAATGCATTAAGTAAGATGACATGATGTAGAGGAATTAACTCAAGCAATATGATGAAAACCCCATCTTTTTTTCCTCGACGGCAACAATACAATACGTGCCTTGCTGCCCCTACTGTCGCTGGGAAAGGACACCCCAAGATTGAACCCAAAGCTAAGCACTTCTCCCATTGCAAGAAAAACCAATCTAGTAGGCCAAACTAAACTGATAATTCAAAGAGACTTGTAAAGATATCAAATCATGCATAAAAGAATTCAGAGAAGACTCAAAAAATATTCATATATAATCTGACCATAAATCCACAATTCATTGGATCTCGGCAAACACACCGCAAAACAATATTACATCGAATAGATCTCCAAGAACATCGAGGAGAACATGGTATTGAGAATCAAAGAGAGAGAAGAGGCCATCTAGCTACTAGCAATGGACCCATAGGTCGGTGGTAAACTACTCACGCTTCATCGGAAGGGTAATGGTGCTGATGTAGAAGCCCTCCATGATCGAATCCCCCTCCGGCAGGACGCCGGAAAAGGCCCCTAGATGGGATCTCACGGGTACAGAAGGTTGCGGCGGTGGAAAAGTGGTTTCGTGGCGCCCCTGGAAGTTTTTGGGGTATAAGAGTATATATAGGCGAAGTAACTAGACCAGGAGACCCACGAGGCAGGGGGCGCACCCTACCCCCTTGGGGCGCCCTCCACCCTCATGGTCGCCTCGTTGCGTCTCCAACTTCATCTCCAAGTCTTCTGGTTTTCTTCTGGTCCAAGAAAGATCATGATGAAAGTTTCATTCCGTTTGGACTCCGTTTGGTATTCCTTTTGTGTGAAACTCTAAAACAGGCAAAAAAATAAAATGGCACTCGGCTCTCGGTTAATAGGTTAGTCCCCAAAATAATATAAAATAACATATTAATGCTTATAAAACATCAAAAAGAGATAATATAATAACATGGAACAATCAAAAATTATAGATACGTTGGATACGTATGAAGCATCCCCAAGCGTAATTCCTGCTCGTATTTGAGTAGGTAAATGATAAAGACAGAATTTTTGATGTGGAATGCTACCTAACATATTTATCCATGTAATTTTCTTTATTGTGGCATGAATTTTCAGATCCGAAAGATTCAAAACAAAAGTTTAATATTGACATAAAAATAGTAATACTTCAAGCATACTAGCAAGGCAATCATGTCTTCTCAAAATAACTTGGCCAAAGAAAGCTATCCCTACAAAATCATATAGTCTTGCTATGCTCTATCTTCATCACACAAAATATTTAAATCATGCACAACCCTGGTTTCAACCAAGCAATTTCTTCATACTTTAGAATTCTCAAACTTTTTCAACTTCCATGCAATAGATGAGCGTGAGCCATGGACATAGCACTATGGTGGAATAGAATGGTGGTTCTGGAGAAGACAAAAAGAGGAAGATAGTCTCACGTTAACTAGGCGTATCAATAGGCTATGGAGATGCCCATCAATAGATATCAATGTGAGTGAGTAGGGATTGCCATGCAAAAGATGCACTAGAGCTATAAGTGTATGAAGGCTCAAAAAGAAACTAAGTGGGTGTGCATCCAACTTGCTTGCTCACGAAGACCTAGGGAAATCTTGAGGAAGCCCATCATTGGAATATACAAGCCAAGTTCTATATTGAAAAATTCCCAGTAATATATGAAAGTGACAAAATAAGAGACTCTCTATCATGAAGATCATGGTGCTACTTTGAAGCACAAGTGTGCAAAAAGGATAGTAACATTGCCCCTTCTCTCTTTTTCTCTCATTTTTTTATTTTTTTGTTTGGGCCTTTCTTCCTTTTTTATGGCCTCTTTTTTTTTCGTCCGGAGTCTCATCCTGACTTGTGGGCGAATCATAGCATCCATCATCCTTTCCTCACATGGGACAATGCTCTAATAATGAATATCATCACACTTTTATTTACTTACAACTCAAGAATTACAACTCGATATTTAGAACAAAATATGACTCTTTGTGAATGCCTCCGGCGGTGTACCAGGATGTGTAATGAATCAAGAGTGACATGTATGAAAGAATTATGAAAGGTGGCTTTGCCACAAATACAATGTCAACTACATGATCATGTAAAGCAATATGACAATGATGGAGCGTGTCATAATAAACGGAACGGTGGAAACTTGCATGGCAATATATCTCGGAATGGCTATGGAAATGCCATAATAGGTAGGTATGGTGGCTATTTTGAGGAAGGTATATGGGTGTATGGTACCGACGAAAGTTGTGCGGTACTAGAGAGGCTAGCAATGGTGGAGGCACTACAAAAAAAGACACATCCGTGACATTTTGGGCCGAACGTTTTTTTCTGTCATACTTATGACACTTCTATGACGATAATTATGACAAACCCGGTATCATCATAGATGTGGTGGGCTCCTACTTCTATGACAAAAAATCATGACAGAAAAGGGGCTTTTCGTCCTGGGCGGGCCGGAGACGCACCTGCATGACATCCTTTGGGCCGTCCATGACGGAAAAAATTGTGGTAGAAGCGAGGGCGAGGAAAATTTTGGGGAGTTCTCGGTTACAGTGGGTGGTCGGGCTGAGCAATGCACAGAGGGATTGCGTGTTTCTCTCATACAAGTACACACGTGGGTGCGAGGATTTGGGCTCTAACTGCACCCGAGCGAGGTGTTCGCCTACTGAACCCAAGCAATTGCACTGCATGCTCCACGTTACTGAACCCAAGCGATCGATCGATCCTTGGCTGAGCGATTCCTTCGCTACTGCTACTAACGGAAGCTGTTGCCTCTTGATGAACAGTGAGCATTGTTGGGAGGGGATTGGATGAACAGTTCCTGGTGTGGGGTTGGATGAACAGGACCTCATGGTAGTAGAGGCCATTGCCGCTGGATGAAAAGGACCCCAATCAATCGAGCCGGTTGGGGGTGGATGAATAGGACACCGTAGATGGCTGGATGAACAAGACGACCCCGCGGAGGGCTGGTTGAATAGTAGCTGGTGGAGGGCTAAATGGACAGTAGCCCGTGGAGGGGTGGTTGAACAGGACCCCGTTGAGAGGGCTGGTTGAACAGTAGCCGGTGGAGGAGAGGTGGAGGCTGGATGAACAGGAGCCCGTGGATGAACAGTCGTAGGTGGAGGCTGGAGGAGGTCGATGGTTGATGAACAGTAGCTGTGGAGTCCCGTTTTGTGGTACGCCACTGAAGGAAATATGCCCTAGAGGCAATAACAAAGTTGTTATTTATATATCGTTATATCATGATAAATGTTTATTATTCATGCTAGAATTGTATTAACCGGAAACTTAGTACATGTGTGAATACATAGACAAAACAAAGTGTCCCTAGTATGCCTCTGCCGGCGTTCTGGGAACGGGGATCCCCAGACTTGCCTGAGTGCGGCCTGCGACGTGGCTCAAGTGGTGGCCCAGTACGGCCCATCTTCGTCAACTTAAGCTCAAGAACCTCGCGAGGGGCCAAGCCTCGTGGGGCGGACGACGCAAGGCTTCCTGATACGTCTCCAACGTATCTATAATTTACGAAGCATTCATTCTATTTTATTATCTGCTTTGAATGATTATGGGCTTTATTATACATTTTTATATTACTTTTGGGACTAACCTATTAATTGGATGCCCAGCCCATATTGCTGTTTTATTGCCTGTTTTAGTATTTCGAAGAAAAGGAATATCAAACGGAGTCCAAACGGAACGAAACCTTCGGCAGTGTGATTTTTGGAAAGATTATGATCCAGGAGACTTGGAGTTGAAGTAAAGGAAGCGTCAAGGAAGCCAGGAGACAGGGGGGCGCACCCACCCCCTAGGCGCACCCTACCCTCTCGTGGGCCCCTCAAAGCTCCCCTGACCGACTTCTTTTGCCTATATAATCCCATATACCCTAAAAACATCGAGACAGAAGATAGATCGGGAGTTCCGCCGCCGCAAGCCTCTGTAGCCACTGAAAACCTCTCGGGAGCCCGTTCCGGCACCCTGCCGGAGGGGGAACCCATCACCAGTGGCCATCTTCATCATCCCGGCACTCTCCATGACGAGGAGGGAGTAGTTCACCCTCGGGGCTGACGGTATGTACCAGTAGCTATGTGTTTGATCTCTCTCTCTCTCTCTCGTGTTCTCTCTTTGGCACGATCTTGATGTATCGCGAGCTTGGCTATTATAGTTGGATCTTATGATGTTTCTCCCCATCTACTCTCTTGTGATGAATTGAGTTTTCCCTTTGAAGTTGTCTTGTCGGATCGAGTCTTTAAGGATTTGAGAACACTTGATGTATGTCTTGCCGTGCTTATGTGTGGTGACAATGGGATATCACGTGCCACATGATGTATGTTTCGGTGATCAACTTGCGGGTTCCGCCCATGAATCTATGCATAGGGGTTGGCACACGTTTTCGTCTTGACTCTCCGGTAGAAACTTTGGGGCACTCTTTGAAGTACTTTGTGTTGGTTGAATAGATGAATCTGAGATTGTGTGATGCATATCGTATAATCATGCCCACGGATACTTGAGGTGACAATGGAGTATCTAGGTGACATTAGGGTTTTGGTTGATTTGTGTCTTAAGGTGTTATTCTAGTACGGACTCTTGAATAGATGGATCCGAAAGGATAACTTTGAGGTGGTTTCGTACCCTACCATAATCTCTTCGTTTGTCCTCCGCTATTAGTGGCTTTGGAGTGACTCTTTGTTACATGTTGAGGGATTGTTATATGACCTATGTATGTTATTATTGTTGAGAGAACTTGCACTAGTGAAAGTATGAACCCTATGCCTTGTTTCCTATCATTGCAATATCGTTTAAGCTCACTTTTCTCATTAGTTACCTTGCTGTTTTTATATTTTCAGATTAGAAAAACCTATATCTACCATCCATATTGCACTCGTATCACCATCTCTTTGCCGAACTAGTGCACCTATACTATTTACCATTGTATTGGGTGTGTTGGGGACACAAGAGACTCTTTGCTATTTGGTTGCAGGGTTGCTTGAGAGAGACCATCTTCATCCTACGCCTCCCATGGATTGATAAACCTTAGGTCATTCACTTGAGGGAAATTTGCTACTGTCCTACAAACCTGTGCAATTGCAGGCCCAACAACGTCTACAAGAAGAAGGTTGTGTAGTAGACATCAAGCTCTTTTCTGGCGCCGTTGCCGGGGAGGCTAGGTAAGCAGTACTCACATCCCGTCAACTAAGCTCTTTTTTGGCGCCGTTGCTGGGGAGGTGAGTGCTTGAAGGTATTGCTTTAGATCTTGCAATCGAATCTTTTTGTTTCTTGTTTTATCACTAGTTTAGTTTACAAAATAAAATTACAAAAAAAACGGAATTAAGTTTGTCTCATATGCTTCATCTTTTTAATATCTTTCGTGAGTATCATGGAAAGGAAAATTGTGCTCAAGTGCTAGAAGAAGAATGCTTTAAAATGTTTGATACTAAATCTTTGTATGATGAGCATGATTGTGATGTTGTTAGTATGAATTCCTTGAATATCCATGATGCTAATGATATGCAAAGCCACAAGCTTGGGGAAGCTATGTTTGATGAAGATGATATGTTTAGTCCCCCAAGTTTTAATGAGAAAATTTATTATGATGAAAGCATGCCTCCTATTTATGATGATTATATTGATGAAAGTGGGTTTGGAAGATTGTCAACTTTAGGAAGTAATGATCCCACTAATTTGGAGGATGTTGAATATTATTGTGATAATTATGAAAGTGGATTTGGAGAGGTCATGACTTTATTTAGTGATGAATCTACTATTTCGGAAGAGGTTCCAGTTGATTATGAGAACAAAGTTGCTATCTATGATGATTATTGTGATGACTTGTATGCTATTAAGAATAATGATAACCATGAAACTTGTCATCATGATTTTAGTTTTCAATTGGATTATGCCTCACATGATAATTATTTTGTTGAGTTTGCTGCCACTACTATTGATGAGAAGAATTATGCTTATGTGGAGAGTAATAAATTTTCTATGCTTGTAGATCATGAAAAGAATGCTTTATGTGCTGGTTATATTGCTGAATTCATTCATGATGCTACTACAAATTATTATGAGGGAGGAACATATGCTTATAGGAATTGCAATAATATCAAGTTTCCTCTCTATGTGCTTAAAATCTTGAAGTTATGCTTGTTTTGTCTTCCTATGCTAGTTGATTATTGTTCCCATAAGTTATTTGGTCACAAAATTCCTATGCATAGGAAGTGGGTTAGGCTTAAATGTGCTAGTCATATGCTTCATGATGCTCCCGTTATGTTTCAATTCTTATCTTTTATGTGAGCATCATTGCCATCATCATGCCTAACTAAAAGGCATTAAAGAAAATCGCTTGTTGGGAGACAACCCAATATTTATCCTTACTGTTTTTGTATGTCCATATGATTATGTTACTGTAGTTATCATGTTTTATAGCTTTTGTTTCAATAAATTGCCAAGTAAGACCTTTAGGATAGCTTACGGTGATAGTTGTGTTGATCCTGCTAAAAATCAGAAACTTTTGCACCCAATAAATTAGTTTTGTTAATTGACAGATACGTGATGATGATCTGATTCTTTTTGCTCTGGATTTTTACACAAATTGCTTAGGACGTCCTAATTTGGTAGGATTTTTGGAGTTCCAGAAGTATACGTTTGATACAGATTACTACAGACTGTTCTGTTTTTGACAGATTCTGTTTTCTATGTGTTGTTTGCTTATTTTGATGAATCTATGAGTAGTATCAAAGGGTATGAACCATAGATAAGTTGGAGTACAGTAGATATTACACCAATATGAATTTAGAATGAGTTCATTACAGTACCTAAGTGGTGGTTTTATTTTCTTATACTAACGGAGCTTCCGAGTTTTCTGTTGAGTTTTGTGTTGTGGAGTTTTCAAGTTTTGGGTAAAGATTCGATGGACTATGGAATAAGGAGCGGCAAGAGCCTAAGCTTGGGGATGACCTAGGCACCCCAAGGTAATATTCAAGGACAACCAAGAACCTAAGCTTGGGGATGCCCCGGATGGCATCCCCTCTTTTGTCTTCGTTCATCGGTAACTTTACTTGGAGCTATATTTTTATTCGCCACATGATATGTGTTTTGCTTGGAGTGTCATTTTCTTTTGTTAGTATTAGTTTCGGTGTCAAAACCGGCGGATCTTGGGTAGGGGGTCCCGAACTGTGTGTCTAGGTGGATGGTAACAGGAGACAAGGGACATGATGTTTTTACCCAGGTTCGGGCCCTCTCGATGGAGGTAAAACCCTACTCCTGCTTGATTGATATTGATGATATGGGTAGTACAAGAGTAGATCTACCACGAGATCAGAGAGGCTAAACCCTAGAAGCTAGCCTATGGTATGATTGTTGTTCGTCCTACGGACTAAAACCCTCCGGTTTATATAGGCACCGAAGAGGGTTAGGGTTACACAGAGTCGGTTACAATGGTAGGAGATCTACATATCCGTATCGCCAAGCTTGCCTTCCACGCCAAGGAAAGTCCCATCCGGACACGGGACGAAGTATTCAATCTTGTATATTCATAGTCCAGGAGTCCGGCCGAAGATGATAGTTCGGCTATCCGGACACCCCCTAGTCCGGGACTCCCTCAGTAGCCCCTGAACCAGGCTTCAATGACGACGAGTCCGGCGCGCATATTTTTTTTGGCATTGCAAGGCGGGTTCCTCCTCCGAATACTTCATAGAAGATTTTGAACACAAGGATAGTGTCCGGCTCTGCAGAATAAGTTCCACATACCACCGTAGAGAGAATAATATTAACACAAATTCAATCTCCTGACATATTCCGTGGCGTGACACCACGACCAAGCCTTTATTCAAATCGTTTTTACTGTTCCACCTCAGCGTGTATAGTGACGCGGTTCCCTTGGCACGTCTTGTCAAAGCAGAGATCGTGTCCCCTTATTTCGGGATTCTCATCAATACGGGCGTGGGTAACCCAACCGTGCCCGTTGGCATGTGTCCTCTATCGAAAGCGAGTCCCGAACGGTCGCGGGGGAGGCTCTTGGTATTCAACCTCTTTATAAAGAGACCAAGGCTCCACTCCCTTCTTTCAATCTCAATCGAATCCGCCCCTCGCCTCGAGTTCCAACACCCAAAGCTCCAGATTCAGGCGCTTTGGACCTTCGATGATGTCCGGCTCCGACCTGCAAGGCCGGTGGATGCCTTCCTCCATTACGGAAGAAGACGTGTGAAAGCTAAGAGATGCCAGGTATTTAACCGGTGAAATTTCGCATAGGCTGCCTGCCCAAGGGCAGGTTATTCCCACTCCCAAGCCTGGTGAAAGCGTGGTGTTCACGTCTCACTTCCTTCGGGGGCTAAGCTTCCCGACGGACCCCTTCGTGAGGGGGCTCATGTTTTACTATGGGTTGGAATTTCATGACTTGGATCCGGAGTCCATCCTCCACATCTCATCGTTCATTGTCGTGTGCGAAGCCTTCCTCCGCATTACCCCTCACTTTGGATTGTGGCTTAAGACCTTCAAAGTGGAGCCGAAGATGATCAAGGGGCAACATGCAGAGTGCGGAGGGGCTGTTATAAGCAAGAATGCTGATGCTCCGTGGCCTGAGGGCTCTTTTCAAGAGGAGCTCAGTTTATGGCAACAAGAGTGGTTTTATATCACAACTCCCAGGGGCACCAAATGGGTGGCGCCACCTGCCTTTCGCTCGGGTCCTCCACGACGGCTGGCGTCATGGGTCAATAAAGGACTTGACTGGGGGCCGTCCAAGGACGTGCCCTTGCTGCATGGCCGCATTCAAGATCTCCTAGGGAGAGAGATCACTCTGGTCGTAGTAGCGCATGTCATGCTGATTCGCCGTATCCTGCCCTGCAGACGTCGTCCCCTCCACCTGTGGGAATTTAACCCGGAGGGACCACGAGATCTCCAACATTTTATCGGCGCGACGCCCGTGGAGATGTACAAGCTTTTCTTCGGATCACAAGCGATGTGTCCAGAATTGACCGAGGACGCAGGTCTGAGCTGCAATCGCCCGGATACTCAAGTAAGTAGCCCTGAACCCGGACATGCTATCCCGTATTTATCATGAATTTGCTCTCAAAGGAGTTGTCCCTTGAACAGGAGTGGATAGCGAAAGCGAAGCTAATCAGGTGTTTGGCGCCCCTCCCTGAGACCACGCCGGATCCCGTGTTAACCAGGATGCTAGAGGTTGCGCCTTCGGAAGAAGGTGAAGGGGGGAACAAGAAAGCTACCGCCTCTGTGAAGGAGGCTGTCAGGAAAGGAGGGATCGAGAATCCCTCCATCCAAGGGAAGAAGAGGATTGCCTCTGAAGACCCGGAGATCATGGTCTCAAAGCGGGGGAAGAAATCTTCGTCAGAGGGTCCGGCGCCGAGAGATATCTCAGCCGCATTATGCCCCTGTCGGTGTCAAAACCGGCGGATCTCGGGTAGGGGGTCCCGAACTGTGCGTCTAGGTGGATGGTAACAGGAGACAAGGGACACGATGTTTTACCCAGGTTCGGGCCCTCTTGATGGAGGTAAAACCCTACGTCCTACTTGATTAATATTGATGACGTGTGTTACAAGAGTAGATCTACCACGAGATCAAGGAGGCTAAACCCTAGAAGCTAGCCTATGGTATGATTGTTGTTCATCCTATGGACTAAAGCCATCTGGTTTATATAGACACCGGAGAGGGCTAGGGTTACACAGAGTCGGTTACAATGGTAGGAGATCTACATATCCGTATCGCCAAGCTTGCCTTCCACGCCAAGGAAAGTCCCATCCGGACACGGGACGAAGTCTTCAATCTTGTATCTTCATAGTCTTGGGGTCCGGCCGATGATGATAGTTCGGCTATCCGGACACCCCCTAGTCTAGGACTCCCTCAGTAGCCCCCGAACCAGGCTTCAATGCCGACGAGTCCGGCGCGTATGTTGTCTTCGGCGTTTGCAAGGCGGGTTCTTCTTCACGCTCCATGTGTTTGCTGGATAGTGTCCGGTTGCTTCATATATGCTGCGCTCCTTGGCTTGTACGTTCAATAATGGCCTTCTTCCACGTGTCGTATGAATGCGAAAAGCCAGGGTATTCTTACGTTTCCCCCCCTAGCTGCGCGGATAAGCTGCCTATAAGAGAGGCGAGGATCCAGATCCAAATCACACCATCCTCCTTCCGCAAGTACTCATCGAGGCGCATCTGACAAAAAATCCATTCCAACATGGAGAGTCGACGCGGCTCCTCTTCTTGCGCTCCCAGTCCTAAGCCAGGAGATTGGAGGAGATGATCAGTCCCGCATAGCGAGTTAGTGGTGCTCCAAACAGAGGGATACCTTCCCCCGTCCTTCATGGTTCCGGTTCGAGCCGGACTGGCCACCTACAAGGGAGGGAAGCAGGCGGAGAGCGTCCCCAATCCCTCCAAAGGAGAGCGGGTATGCTTCGTCTCCTACTTGATAAGGGGACTCGGATTTCCTATACATCTGTTTCTCCGGGGGCTCCTGGAGTTCTATGGACTCCAACTTCACCACCTCACACCTGCCTCTATTTTGCACATCGCGGGCTTTGTAGCTCTTTGCGAGATGTTCTTGGGCATCGAGCCCCATTTTGCGCTGTGGATGAGGCTGTTTTGCCTCGTACCCCGTTCTCACAAGGGGTCGATATATCAAGTGGGCGGAGCCGAAATATGGCGCATCGCCGGGACCGGATATCTATCCGGAACTCCGAAGAAGGCGTCCGAAGACTGGCCTTCAGAGTGGTTCTATATGGAAGACGCCCCGCTGCCGGATCCAGTTCGGATCGGCCTCCCGGAGTAGCAAAGCTCCTCTGAAGAAACGCCTGAGTTGGCGCCCGCGGAGCCCTCAACGGGAAGATGATAGGAGCGTCCACTATCTGATGGGTCGGATACGGCTACTTGCCCATTCCGGATTAACCATGATTGGAGTCATGGCCACATGTATTATGCGAGGGGTGCAGACGCTCCAATATAGGGGCCACCCCATGTGGGATTTTAACGGGGAGAATGACGCCACCCGTCATGGCCGCACGGGACCGGGATCGGCTGCCGATCTGGTGAAGATCCTGTCCGGCTTGTACAAGGGGGAGGAGGAGGACTTCCTCCACACGAGTCCATTGAATGGATTCTCCATGAATAACCCTCGAAGCTGGGTAAGCGGACGTTTAAATATCTGATCCGCGCTTTCAAAGATAAGTGTCTTACCTTATGGTTTCGACGCAAGAACTGCGCTGGGATGTGGAGGGCATAAAAAGCCCAACTCCACAACCCGAGGATCCGGGAAGATCCCTTGATCCGGCCTCCGAAGAGGATCCGTACATTAAGGTGGATTTGATTGACGGGGTGTTCCACCAGCTCAGCATGGATAATGCTTTAGTCGCCATTACGGCTGACTACCCCGGTTTGTGTCCGGCTTCCCAGGTGAGTACGACTGAAGTCCTGACACCGTTAATTTTTTAATGCTTAATTCTGACCACCGTGCACCAATTGTGCTCGGCGGGAGGTGCCTTTACGACAGGAAGCCGAGCCCGCGGCGACTGACCAAACGAGGTCAGTGCGGCCTAGCAGGCGGAAGAGGAGTGCGGCGCAAATCGAAACGTCGCCGCAAAGGTATGGTGCACCATTGTCCTTTAAAGGAAAGACTCCTGGGAGGCATATTAATGCTCATGATTCTTCCAGGAGAAAGAGCGCTCGCCGAACTGAGTCCGGAGAGGATGTCCACCAAGCCTCCGCCAGCCAGGCTCCAACGCCTGGTCCGGAGGGGGAGGCGAGCGCAAGGCGCGAGCCGGATGCTCCTCCAACGGAGGATGCCGACAGGTTGTCCGCCACCAGGTCTGAGGTGGAGAGCGCCATGAATCACAGGCGCCGTCGTACAGTTCTTCGTGACGCGTGTTTCTCCCCTGAGGCGTTAAATGCCTTTAATGCGGGAGACGCGCACCTCCGTGCTGCTCAAGATGGTTTAACCAGAGCCACGAAGCAGTATGTAAAGGACATACGGGTAAGTAATTTTAATAGTTATATATGCCAGTAGCCCCCGAGACTTAAAATAGTTAAAATAACTAATTTAAGGATCATTTATTATGCAGGATCTTATGGAGAAGAATACCCACCTGTCCCAGGAGCTTCAAGAGTGCAAGGCCCAACTTGAGGCCGCACTGACTGCCGCGGGAGGAGACACAGGGACCCCCTCCGGTAACACATATTTCAAAAATGTTTTATGGCGTGCGGCGTGCGTATAAATCTGAAAATAATATTGCAGATGTTGCCGGACTTGATCCGGACAAGCAACAGTTACTGCGCCAGTTGAAGGCCGGTGAGAGGGTGCTTATGAAGGTGCAGCAGGAGAGGAACAAACTCCAAGATGCCCACACCCAACTTGGAGAAGAGCTAAAAGGTGTTCGGGCCCAGCTGTCTGGCTCCTTGAAGGAGAATCAGCGGCTTCGACGCGACATCTATAGTAAGTGCTTCAACAAACTCTTTTGAAAAGAAGAGTTCGGCGAGGAGGTCGGTTGACAGAAATATGTCTGTAGGTGTGCTCACAGGTCGCCCTATGGAGGAAATGCCCGGTTCAACGGGTGACCAACTTCCCGAGCTGGTGCAACTGCTTGAACGTGTTCGGCAGGCGATGAGTGGCGTCGTTCAGGCCTTATGGCCTTCCGTCTCCCTACCTGAGGGCCTTGGAGGGCTTGCTGAGAAGCTTCAGGGAGTACGGCGACATCTCTGTTTGTGGAAGATATCGGCCTGCCGTCAAGGCGCCAGGGAGGCCTGGGCCATGGTGAAGATGCGGTACCCGAAAGCTGACCCAAACCACGTGGCCGAGGTCGGACCTGTGGGGCCTGATGGGAAGGAGATCCCTGTGAGCTTGATGTACGACCAAGTAGAGCTGGCCGCGAAATATTCCCAACAGGACTATAAATTAGACAGCCTGTTAGATGGGATTGAAGAGGAGTACAATCAGTCAGTTGGACGATGTAACTTTAAAATGACATGTAAAACGCCTTCTAGCCGGATTGTAGATCGTTTGCCTTTGCGGACCTTTTCGCTTCAACCTCGGGACCCAACAGTCCGGAGTGTGTCCGAATACCCTGACGGTTATAAAAGAACTGGGGCATGCATGGAGACAAGGCGTAGGGGTCATAATTGCTTTATCAGACAAGTGCCCAACTAGCTATGTTATATTACATGGTTATTAAGAAACATCTTCCAGGGAGAATAGTTCCGTTAAGGGTTCCTTTCCCTGGGAGGCATGCCCTAAAGTGCATGTCCGGACTGCGAAAATAGCAGAAAAAGCATCTGGGGGCAGATAAATAAGTAAGTAATAAATCATCTTTCAGGTCACCGACCGAATATTGCCTTAAGAACGCTAGCCTTCGGCTTCACCCAGTCTGAGGTACACATCCGGCTGACCCGGCAGTAACAATCGCAGAGGTGCTCCCTTTACCTCCTAGTCGAACAATCGGGAACGTAGGGGTAAGCACAGGAGCCAGGCAACTCGGCTTGGCCAAAACTTAAGTCATATCGATGCATATAATGGTGATCAAAAGGTACATGCGGAAGTGTGACACATGTTGTGGGCATGAAGCCCATATAAATAAGCTTCTGTTAAAGAAGCCCCCAGGTATAACGAGTGCGAGTAGCACATCAAGTGAGTGCGAATAAAGCGCAGATTAACCCTCAAGAGGTTTGTACTGAAAGAGGGAGAAAAAAGGAGGGAAAACAAAGACAACGAAAAAACATGAAAGGTGGAGGAGGAAGGAGACGAACCATGAGTCCGGCGCTAGGCGTAAAATCTTCGGAGACAGGCTATGTTCCATGGGTTTGGCTCGAGTCGGTTGTCAGATGTGTTGCGTAGACGGTATGCACCGCCGGTAAGGACTTGGTCGATGATGAAGGGACCTTCCCATTTGGGCTTAAGTTTGTCCTTTTTCTTGTCCGGCAGGCGTAGAACTAGCTCGCCAACATTGTAAGTTTTAGCCCGTACATCTCTGCTTTGATATCTTCGAGCCTGCTGTTGATAGAATGCGGAACGGGATTTTTCCATGTCGCGCTCCTCCTCTAAAGCGTCCAAACTGTCCTGCCGATCCAACTCAGCTTCTCTTTCCTCGTACATGCGCACGCGAGGTGAGTCATGAATTATATCGCAGGGCAAAACTGCCTCAGCGCCGTATACCATAAAAAATGGTGTGAATCCGGTTGTGCGGTTTGGCGTGGTCCGCAGCCCCCAGAGTACGGAGTCGAGCTCCTCTACCCAGTGCATGTTAGATTCCGTGAGGGACCGCACTAATCTGGGTTTAATGCCGCTCATGATGAGACCATTTGCCCGTTCCACTTGACCATTAGTTTGAGGGTGGTAGACTGAAGCGTAGTCGAGCTTGATGCCCATGTTTTTGCACCAGAGTTTAACCTCGTCGGCCGTGAAATTCATGCCGTTATCAGTGATGATGCTGTGGGGGACGCCAAAACGGTGTACTACCCCGGATATGAAGTCTATCACAGGTCCGGATTCTGCCGTTTTAACCGGCTTGGCCTCTATCCATTTGGTGAATTTATCCACCATGACCAATAAGTATTTGTGCTTGTGGGTTCCCCCTTTAAGGGGTCCAACCATGTCAAGCCCCCAGACCGCGAACGGCCAAGTAATGGGTATAGTTTTGAGGGCGGTGGGTGGCATGTGTCTCTGATTAGCAAAGAGCTGGCAACCGCATCATTGGACTAAGTCCTGAGCATCTTCCCGGGCGGTCGGCCAATAAAATCCTGTACGGAAGGCCTTGCCTACAAGGGCCCGGGCGGCGGCGTTGTGCCCGCCAAGTTTGGCGTGAATTTCAGCCAGGAGATTTTGCCCTTCCTCTTCGGAGATACACCTTTGAAGGACTCCGGTTGTGCTTTTCTTATAAAGTTCTCCCTCATGGACCTTGTAGGCTTTAGATCGCCGAACTATGTAGCGGGCCTCATTTTGGTCTTCGGGAAGTTCCTGCCGGATTAGGTAGGCTAGGAATGGTTCCGCCCACGGGGCAATTACTGCCAGTATTTCGTGAGCTGAATCTGTTATTTCATTGGCTGGGCCACCGATTGTGTCAGAATGTTCTGCGTTAGGTGATGCAGTTGGTTCCGGATTGTTATTTTCGGACTCCTCTTCCCATAATACGGATGGCTTAAAGAGCCGTTCCAGGAAGATGTTTGGAGGGACGGCGTCGCGTTTAGCGCCGATGTGTTCCAACATGTCTGCTGCCTGGTTATTATCCCGGGCTACATGGTGGAATTCGAGTCCGTCGAACCCGGCTGACATTTTTAGGATAGCGTTTCGGTAGGCTGCCATTTTCGGATCCTTGGCGTCAAAGTCTCCATTTACTTGGGATATTGCGAGGTTTGAATCCCCGCGCACCTCTAGGCGTTGAATACCCATGGAGATTGCCATCCGGAGGCCATGTAGAGGGGCCTCGTATTCGGCTGCGTTGTTGGAGTCTATGTACATTATTTGAAGCACGTATTGGACCGTGTCTCCGGTTGGGGACGTCAGGACGACGCCAGCTCCCAAGCCAGCCAACATTTTGGAGCCGTCGAAATGCATGATCCAATTGGAGTATGCGCCGTACTCTTTAGGGAGTTTGGCTTCGGTCCATTCGGCGATGAAGTCAGCCAGAACTTGCGACTTGATAGCTCGCCGTGGTTTGTAGGTTATATCAAATGGTAAGAGCTCAATGGCCCATTTTTCAATCCTGCCCATCGCATCGCGATTGTTTATAATGTCGTTGAGAGGTACTTCGGAGGCCACCGTTATGGAACACTCTTGAAAGTAGTGTCGCAGCTTCCGGGATGCCATGAACACCGCGTACGCTATCTTTTCATAGTGTGGGTATCGGGACTTGCATGGGGTTAAGACAGTGGATACGTAGTACACTAGTTTTTGAAGAGGGAATTTTTGCCCTTCTGTTTCTCGTTCGACGACGAGTACCGCGCTGACAACTTGATGTGTTGCTGCGATATATAATAACATTGGTTCGCCCAAGTTGGGTGCGGCCAGGACCGGATTTGTTGCCAATACGGCTTTAATTTCTTCGAGTCTGGCTGTGGCAGCATCCGTCCGTTCGAAATGTTCGGTGCGCCGGAGGAGGCGATAGAGGGGCAGTGCCTTTTCTCCCAAACGGGAGATGAAGCGGCTTAGAGCCGCCATGCATCCGGTTAGCTTTTGTATTTGCTTGAGGTCTTTTGGGATATCCAATTGTGACAGAGCTCAGATCTTGGCTGGGTTTGCCTCAATTCCTCTACCGGATACAATGAAGCCCAAGAGCTTTCCGGCTGGTACGCGGAAAACACATTTTTCCGAGTTGAGCTTAATGTCATATGCTCGGAGGTTGTCGAATGTCACCCTCAAGTCGTCTACTAGAGTTTCGACGTGTTTGGTCTTGACGACCACATCGTCTACGTATGCCTCGACTCTTTTGCCTATCTGGGTGGCCAGACATGTCTGAATCATGCGCTGATATGTTGCGCCGGTGTTTTTGAGTCCGGAGGGCATTGTGTTGAAGCAGAATGGTCCGTATGGAGTAATAAATGTCGTTGCAGCCTTGTATTTTTCCGCCATCTTGATTTGATGGTATCTGGAGTATGCATTGAGGAAGCACAATGAATCGTGCCCTGCGGTAGCATCGATGATTTGGTCGATGCGAGGGAGAGGGAAGGGGTCCTTTGGACAGACCTTGTTAAGGTCTTTGAAATCGACACAAAGGCGCCAGGATTTGTCCTTTTTTGGTACCATTACTAGGTTGGCTAGCCAGTCCGGATGTTTGATATCTCTGATGAATCCGGCTTCTAAGAGTTTGGCTAGCTCCTCTACCATTGCCTGTCTTTTGGGTTCGGAAAATCGCCGAAGAGCCTGTTTGACTGGCTTGAATCCTTTTAGGATATTTAGGCTGTGCTCTGCCAGCCTGCTTGGGATTCCTGGCATGTCTGAAGGGTGCCAGGAAAAAATGTCCCAATTTTCCCGAAGGAATTCTCGTAGTGCGGCTTCTACATCAGGATTTAATTGTGCCCCAATGGAGGCCGTCTTTGTGGGGTCCGTTGGATGGACCTAGAATTTGACTATTTCGTCTGCTGGTTTAAAAGAGGTGGACTTGGACCTCTTATCGAGTATCACATCGTCCCTATTCACCATGGAGCGCAGCGCAATTAGTTCCAATGCCGCTAAGGCTTCGGATAATGCCTCTAGGGCCAGTGCGGCTGTCTTATTTTCAGCGAGGAGTGATGTTTCTGGATCACTGGCGAGAGTGATTATTCCATTGGGTCTGGGCTTTTTGAGCTTCATGTACCCATAATGGGGTATAGCTTGGAAGATTGTGAATGCCTCTCACCCTAACAAGGCGTGATATCCGCTGCCGAATGGGGCCACTTGGAACGTGACCTCTTCGGACCTGTAATTGTCCGGCGAGCCGAACACTACATCTAGCGTGATTTTTCCTGTGCAGCGTACTTCTCGACTAGGGATTATTCCCTTGAAGGTTGTGCTGCTTCGCTCAATGCGGCTCCAGTCAATTTCCATTTTTTGAAGGGTTTCTTCGTAGATGAGGTTTAATCCGCTGCCGCCATCCATGAGTACCTTGGTAAGACGAAAGCCGTCCACTATCGGACTGAGGACCAATGCGGCTGGTGCTCTAGCTGTTCGGAATTTAGGTTCGTCGCTGGCATTGAAGGTGATAGCCGTGTCGCTCCATGGATTTGCTGTTGCTACTTGGTAGACTTCGGCGAGGCTGCGGATTGTTCGTTTCCGCATGTTATTTGATGCGAAAGTCTCGAAGACTGTTAGTACTGTACTGGTACTGCTGGGCTGGTTGCCCGAGGCTAAAAAGCCTTCGCCACTTTTGGCCACCTGCCGTAGTATCCAACATGCTCGAAGGCTATGTGTTGGAGTGGCGCCCTCCGTACTGTGGATCTTGCAGGGTCCGTTGAGCCATCCCTCCAGTACGGTTCCGTACCCTTTAGGGGGTTTTTGCTTTTTGGTTTTTAACCCAGGTGCTTGAGTATGACGCACTCTTTTATTTCGGACTGGGGTTGTATTCAGGGCCGGATTGTCCCAGAACCTAGTTTCGGTTTTCCAGGCACTCTCCATCACACAGTATTTTTGTACAATGGTTGCTAGGTCGGCGAAGCGTGTCACTTCGCAACGACTGATGGCGTTTATGATTCCCTTGTCCGTGCAATTGTTGCAGAAAATTGAAATCACGCTTTCTTCACGGCAGTCCTTTATCCTATTCATAACCAGGAGGAATCTGGCCCAGTAATGATGTACTGTTTCATCGGGCTCTTGCCGTATTTGAGATAGATAGCTTATGTTTGGGTGGGCGGGTGGAATTAAGTTCGGAACCCCGCCCGATCTGAGGCTCAAAGGCCAAGAAGCTTCCGGATTTGGAAGCTTGGTTTGTTGGATGCTTTCCAACGAATCTGGTCCGATGCTTGACTTTAGGTTCAGTATTTGATTGGCGTCCGTCCCTCCGCGGGAATCCGGCATGGAGGGATCGGGAATCCGGACATAGTTGGTTTTCGACATAGAAGAAGAGTCGCCGCATTGTTCCTCTACCACAACAATGTGGTGGGTAGCCTGGGGAGAGTTAATTTCTCTTAGATCGGTTTTAAGCCCAATCTGATCGTAGTCTATAGCGACTCCCAGGGCGGTGATGCGATCCAAGAGCTCGTTTACGGAGGAGAGCTCAATCGGATCTAACTGCTCGGCGAATTCCGAGCTGACATGATGATCGCTTTTGATTACCTGAGAGGTCACCGTCGGAGCGGTGGCCGAACAGGCGGTCATAAGAAAAGCACCTAGCCGGATAGTTTGGCCGGCGTCCAAAGCTCCCTTGACGACGGTGCCGTCTTTAAAGACGGGAACAGGCATCCTTCCTGATTGCAACGACACAGAGGAACTCTCAATGAAAGCACCAATGTCGGTGTCAAAACCGGCGGATCTCGGGTAGGGGGTCCCGAACTGTGCGTCTAGGCGGATGGTAACAGGAGACAAGGGACACGATGTTTTACCCAGGTTCGGGCCCTCTTGATGGAGGTAAAACCCTACGTCCTGCTTGATTAATATTGATGATGCGTGTTACAAGAGTAGATCTAACACGAGATCAAGGAGGCTAAACCCTAGAAGCTAGCCTATGGTATGATTGTTGTTCATCCTACGGACTAAAGCCATCCGGTTTATATAGACACCGAAGAGGGCTAGGGTTAAACAGAGTCGGTTACAATGGTAGGAGATCTACATATCCGTATCGCCAAGCTTGCCTTCCACGCCAAGGAAAGTCCCATCCGGACACGGGACGAAGTCTTCAATCTTGTATCTTCATAGTCTTGGAGTCCGACTGATGATGATAGTTCGGCTATCCGGACACCCCGTAGTCCAGGACTCCCTCAGCCCCCAAGGGGATCAGCCTCCACCGAGCCATAAGTAGAAAGGGGAGTTTTTATTAAAATAAAGGATATCCCTGCCCTATTTCTGATAACCGAAATTTTACCTTGTAGTTTGGATCTCAGCCCTTCTCAGGAGCGCTCATCTTCAGGGGATCTTCATCCGGAGATGATAGAGAGCGAAACGCCTCCCCCTGTCGTACCGTATTACGAGGCAGACGACCCTGAGGTGTCGTCACGATGGGTTTCTCCGAGTCCGGCAGCGCCAGAAGGTTGTCGTATGTCCCCTCAAAGCCCTCCGCGTCCGGCCTTCGAAAAAGGCTATCGGACGAGTCCGGCACCATATGGTGTATAGTCGGAGGAGCTGAAGGATCTGCTCGGGCGAGCATTTATCTCAGAAGATCACCGTGTGTTAATGAGTACGGTGATTGAAAGGATTTCATCCGCTGAGAGCGGATTGCATGAATCCGTCAGAAGTTTACTGACAGGTTTTGAGGTACGCAAAATGATGTACCTTCTGACAGTTCCGCATATAAAATGCGCCCTGTGTAGATAGTAGCCCCTGAGGCTCGGTGTGTTGTCAAAAATGACAGCGCGCCGAGCATCATAATCCCAGGTATAATGTGTCGCCCTTCCTATGCAGGTGGCGAAGGGTCCGGTGGCTGACTGGACTGATGAATTTGCCGAACTAAAGCGGCAACTTGACATGGCGGATGTCGACATCACGCTTGTCAATAGGCGACTTGACGAGTCACAGGGTATGCAATTTCTCCGCGGACACCTGGTAAGGGAGCTTGACTGTAACGCCCCGGATCCGATGCACTAGGTGTCTGCCAGTTATTCGCCTTCTTTCTTTGCCATGTCATTTGCTTGCGTGTTGCATTTCGTCATGTCATCATGTGCATTGCATTGCATACGTGTTCGTCGCATGCATCTGAGCTTTTTTCCCGTTGTCCGTTTTGCAATCCAGCACTCCTAAGTCCTCGAGCGTCCCCATTTTGCCTCTTGTTGTGAGTGAGTGTTAAACGTTCTCGGAATGGACCGAGGTTTGCCAAGTGGCCTTGGTATAGCACCGGTAAACCGCCTGTCATGTTTTGTGCCATTTGGAGGTCGTTTGATACTCCAACGGTTAACCGGGTAACCGTAAAAGCCTCTTTTGTGTTGCAGCCTAACACCCCTTCCAAACTGTCCTAAAACCCAGCAAACTCCCCTCCATGCTCTCCGCCGTTCGATCACGATCGTGTGGGCGAAAACTGTGCCTCATTTGGAGTCCCCTAGCTCCCTCTATCTATAAAAACGTCCTCCTTGTCCATTTTTTTCGCAGTCCAAACCCTAGCCCTGCTCCTCCCGCCGCCGGACGCGTCCACCCCGCCACTGGACACGTCCGCGCAGTCGCCCCGGCTAATCCCACGCTGCCACGTCACCCCCGCCGCTGCCTCCCACCGCGCGCCGCCGCCGGCCCTGCAGGCCCATCTGTGGCCCGCCCGAG